>NC_057403.1:59287416-59399598 GCF_019320065.1 Cervus canadensis | reverse complement strand
AGACAGATCTACGCAGCTGTCTGTTCCCAGAGTGTTCTCCGTAGGCCAGTCACCTAAAAAGATTCACAGAATTGGATTGGGAAGAGAGGGGGAAAGGAGGAAATAGAGGCGTTCTGAGGTAGAAAACAGAGAGTCAAGATTGGGAGAGGATAATCTTCGGTTTAAAAATAGGGCTTCTCTTCTTTTTTTTTTGTAAGGTTATAGTGTATTGAAAATGAAAATTAAGGAGTAGTAGAGGAGTACTAGAGGACTTTAAAAGAAACAAGAGAAAAAGAAAAATAGAAAATAGAAGAGAAAAAGGAAAGAAAAAAAAAGAAAAAAGGGAAAAAAAAATTTTTTTCTCTAATTAAAAAAATCCTAAAAATCTATGAAAATGAAAGTTAAGGAGTAATGGGGGAGTAATACGGAATTTTAAAGGAAAATAAAAGAGAAAAAATAAAAAAGAAAAAAAAAAAGGAAAAATATATCTAGGAGTTTCTCTGGAGCTGTTGTGGTCAGTGTGGGTTCGGCTCAGTTTCAGATAGCTCCTCGTTCCAGCTTACACTTCTCGATATCTACAGGCCCCTTCCGGTGTAGTCGGTGTAGTCGGTGTTTTCTAGAGGGATTTTAATCTGTTGCACCAGTCCCTTCTGAGGCGGTTCCCTTTGTTTATTTGGCTTCTGTTTGCCGGTCTCTTCAGAGCCTCATTTCCGCCCTGACATAGGCGGGCGGAGGTGGACTCTTATTCAGGTAGCTAGTTCCGGCGCTCTGAGGGGAGGGGCTGGCGCTGCGGGGAGGGGCTTGCACCGCCGGGACGGGCTGGCGCTGCGGGGAGGGGCTGGCGCTGCAGGGACTGGCTGACGCCGCTTTCTCCGTCTGCGCTGCTCAGGCTCCCGGCTGTTCTATAAGGAGCCCGCCCGCGCTGCGCGAGGCTCCAGCCCTCGGGTGTTCCACAAAAGCGCGGAGCAAAAAGCTGCGCCTGCTCTCTGTGCCTTCCCCGTCAGAGCGGTCCAGGCAGCCGGGGGCTTGGTGGGCGCACTCTCCCCAGGTGTGGCGCGCCCACTCCCTTCCGCGGACCCAGTTTCAGTTTCCGCTGGCGCCAGTCGGGTGCGCGCGCCTTCCGCCCTCCGCGTCCCCAGCCGCAGTCCCCGCCCGCGCCGGTCGGGTGCCTGCGCCCTGTGTCTCGCCGCGACCTTCCCCTCCCCCCTGCCTCCTGCCTCCGGCGGGGCTGGGCCGGTCCGCAGCCTGCGAGCTCCTCTCTGGACCCTCTCGGTCTCTTTGTTCTGCGAACGGCCGGCAGTGTGTTCGGGCCGGTTAATTTACTCTCTCTCTTTTGGTCTCCCACAGTTCAAGTTGGCAACTCACAGAAGCTCCCTCCGATTGTCCTCAGGGCACTCGGGCCCGGACCCTACCCCAAGCAATGCCGCCTAAGACTCCCTTCCCGGGACGGATCTCCGTCCTTAGCTCTTTTGTCTCACTTGTTATCTTTTATATTTTGTCCTACCTCCTTTCGAAGACAATGGGCTGCTTTTCTGGGCGCCTGATGACCTCAGCTAGCGATCAGAAGTTGTTTTGCGAAGTTTGCTCTGCGTTCAGTTATTCTTTTGATGAATTTGTAGGAGAGAAAGTGGTCTCCCCGTCCTACTCCTCCGCCATCTTGGCTCCTCCTAACTCTGAAGTATTTTATTTGCCCGATTGGTGCAGGTGGAAAATGAAGTCTTTTTTTTTTTTTTCAATCTCATTGCTTCCTTTGCAGATTTTCTTGTTTTCTTTTTCTTGAAGCTACTACTATTCAGACTACAGTCCATAGCCACACCTTATTTTTTTTTTATAATAGCTTAATTGAGATAAAATTCACAGACCTTGCAGTCCACTCACTTAAAGCATACAACCTAATGACCATTCACAGGATTGTACACCTATCATCACAATAAATTTTAGGACATACTGTTACACCAAAAAGAAAGCCTACACCTTTCCAGCCATTGCCTCCCAACCTCGGGTACCACTAGCCTCAAGCAACCATGAATCTGCTTTCTGTTTCCACCCGTTGGCCTCTCTTGGACATTTCTTATAAATGGGATCCAACAACACGTGGTCCTTTGTGACTGGCTTCTTTCAAGGAGCGCCACAGTTTCATGGTACCACCCCTCCTTGTTCAGCGTCCTGCTCGTTGTATCTTCCTTAAAAGATATCAAAGGCAGGATACTTGTGTGTACAGACGTATATTTGAACATGGTTGGCTCTCCTGGATTCGTCTTTGTGGTCACTGTCGTGAATGGCAATGCTGTGTCCTGGGGGACACACACACACACACCCCCATACTCATACACATAAAGAATGCTGATTCCTCTGACCGTAACACCTTCAGCTCATCTGTAGACATGTCTGAAAGAAAGGCCAGCCTGTGATAGGCTTACATCCAGGATCCTGCATTAGAACGTGCGGTGTAAATGTCCCCAGTGTCTTAGCTGATCGAAGGTGCCTCTTCCTCTTGTTCTTCCCCCTGTCCTATCCTCTCTGCACTGTGCAGTGAGAGCAGGGCTGTCCTTCGTTACCGGCCTGGCTGTCTCAGCATCTTCTGGAAGTGCTACCTTTGCAGGGAATAGGACCTTTGGGTAGATGGGTAAATGTGGGCTCGTCAGTAATTTTGCTTATATCTTCCCAGAGTTTTGCAGAAGCAGAGAAAGGTGCAGCTTTGTTATTAATGAGTCCTATGTAATGCTTAGGCTCGCTTTTACAAGGCTGACTTGGGTCAAAGGAAACCTGAGGCCCAATTTCCATTCTGATGAACTCCAAGTACTGACCATACCTTTTTAGAAATGGGAACTTTTAAAACAAAATAAAGAATGGTTCCTTGTTTTACAAGTGGAGGAGTTCAGAGTTGGACCTCCCTGGATTCTTTCCTTCCTTCTCCCTTCCCACCACTCCACACCCTCATGAGAATCATTTTCCAATTTGCCAAGAATGGTCCATGGAAACCTGTCCAGCGTTGCCAATGCCAGATAGATCTTGGCTGGCACTCATTGGATAGAATTGGAGCTTCAGCTTTGGTTTTCATTTCAAGACCTGTCCCCCATTATCACGGAGGATGGAAGGTCTGCTTAAGTTAGAGCTAGCTAATTGCTCCCTTCTTTGAAGTTCTAAATGAGTTTTAAAGTGAAACGCATATCTCCCCCATGCTGAGGAGCCAACACACAATAGTCAATTGAGATAGCAAAGACTAATTTAGAAAAGGTTATTCTGTTCTTTTCTTTCTGTTTTTCCCTTGCTCTTTCCCCTCCCTTCTTCCCTTCCTTCTCTTCTCTTTTCTCCTTTCCTCCCTTCCTCCTTCAGCTCTGCCTTTTGTCTTTCCCCTGCTTTCATTTAACCCTTACAGATACAGTGGGGTTGTGCCCATGGGCTTTTTGCTCATAATTAAATAAATTATTTATACATTTAACACAATCTTGAATTACTAGGTGATCATCTCAGGCACTCAGAAGGATGAAAGCCCTTGAAAGCAATATCCAAGCATAGATATTCCATAGCACGTCTTACAATCTAAATATTGCTTTTAGTGTAATCGAAGCAGCAAGAGTAGTCACAGCAGTTGATGGACTATTTTTCAAATTGATTTCAAAAATGTATTTAAGGGGATGATCTTCTAGTCTAGATTACCTATTGATTTTTAATATGAAAAGCTCATTATGTAAGCAGTAACTGCATATAAAAACCTAGCAAACCTTTGCATAAATCCTTTAATTGAATTTCCAGAGCCTGTGGTTCTACTTTTTTTTTTAATTAAATCTATTTCTTTTTTTAAGTGTTACTGTGTAATTTGCATGCTGTGAAGAGGCCCTGTCCCAGATAAAGTGCCATTGATCCTTATTAAACCTCACCTCTGGGCTTGCTTAAAACTAACTGGAAAAATTAAAGTGTTCATGCCGCAATACACTTACAGCTTGTGTGATAGGATTATGGAAAAAATAATAAAACTAATTTCCAGGAGAGAATTTATAATGTGAGATTTTATTTTTTTCAATTTGATAATTAATAGTGAAATCATATCATATATATAAATCATATTGTAGCCTATAAACTGAAATGGCAATTAGGAAAGATAATATATACTTGATGTAAAACCATCATGTTACGTGAGGATAATCTCTTGGTACTTTAATTTTTTAATTGTAGAAGGAATGGATTATGAATTCAAGTCAAACACATTAAAATGGTGGGTTTCCTTTGAAAAATCTGATTCTTTTACTATGCACTATATTAGTAGGTTTTTAATTTTAATGTGAGCAAGTATAAAAGATACAGAGAAAGATATTCTGGTTATGTTCATGCCTAAATGTATGTATCAGAATTACCAGGGGAAAGAAAAATATAAAAGCTGCAATAGGTTTTTCTATTTTTTTTAATGCCCAACATTTGTTATTTTAAAAGCAATAAAATCCCCTAAAGAAATATTCATAATCAATAAGAACACAAAATATGGAATATATTAACTGAGTTATAAAAATGTTCATAGTACAGCACAAAATGAAAAACACAGCAAGTTATGTACGGTTTAAAATGTAATCAATTTTGAGGTTGTATACAAGGATATAAATGATAAACACAAGTAGTAGCATTTTTAGTAAAGGCTGTTACAAAATACTGTATTTATGGTCTATTCCATTCTTTTTATAGCTCATTAATGTAGAAAACAAACACAGTGTATCCATCTTCTCAGACGGCTTAAAATTCCCTTAAATGATATTTTTAAATGGAAATACTGAGCTCATTTGATCTGTTTCTTCTATAAGGCCGTGTCAGTTTGAACAGCCTGGTGTACCCGGGATCCTTTTTGGGACTCTGAATAGAAAAGATGTTGATGATGTTGCGGCACCCGCCGTCCACGAAACGGGGCCACATCTATGGCTGTTACAGGTGGTTGAGCAGCGTCCCGTCCCCTCACAGGGCTGTGTCCCTGCCTCCCCACACCCGTACCCTCCCCCTCCCCAGGAAGAACCTTCACATCCTGGGATGCTGCCTTCATTCTTTGGGCCACAAGGGGGCTGTTGAGTTACTGGTCCACGGCACTCGCTGGCGGGGGAGAGTTTTAAGGCTGGTTCCAGAGGTGCTGGACTTCCTGTGGCACTTATGAATATGCATGGACTGCGTACTCAGCAATCTAGCAGTTCAAACTAGACAGCTGGTTGTGCTGGTGGGCTGTTTTTTTTTTTCTCTCCTCCCCCTCTCTCCTTCCCAGTAAGCCAAGCGCTTACTGGGTAAGCTGAATCTGTAATGTAACTTCATTAACTTATTTCCAGTATTTCATTTGGTTTTGATGTTTTCATCCTGGCCTCTTTTTTTCCTCCCATTTTTGTCATTTTGTAGAAGTCACTGGTCTGTTAGGATCAGTGGAGCATCGTTTCATGGCTGTAGGAGTCACAAGCTTGGATATCCAGCCTCCTTACAGCATGAGTAGGGTTTAGCAATGCTCTGTTTATTTTCCATGTGGTAAGAGTGTTTGGAAAAGAAAGGAGAAAGTGTCTCAGTAAGAAAGGCAGAGCTTTGGAATTGTTTCCATTCTTTCTGGATTAACACACAGTCCAACACTGTAGAACTCCATCTGTCTGTCCACCCACCCACCCACCCAGGACGTACTGAGTATCTCCTATGGGTTAGGCATTGCTTCAGGCACTATGGATATGAATTTGAATTTGGATCAACCATTGCCCGCAAGAATCTCACTACTTAGTGGGGAAGTAAAAGACATTTTCCAATGACTTTAACCTAACTCAGCCTTGAGTTATAGAGACCTAACTCAGTCTTGGGTTCATTTAACTATGGGTTATAAAATTCATCATGACACTGAATTTGTTTTTTCCTTTTTTTTTTTTTTACTTATGACTAGTTTATTTGGAATTTTTATAAAACTAGAACTATTGGTGGTAAGTGCCATGTTACTGAATACTGTGAAGAGTATGGTTTTTTAGAATGAAGTCTCTTTGTGGCATCATCATGTAAAAGAAGACACTTTATATAGTAAGAACAGAGATAAGATACATCCCAGCCTCCAGAATAGATTGGAAATGGTCTGGTGGCCCCAAAGAATTGTGTGGCCATTGGGAGAGCTGACACAGAAGTCCATTTGTAGAGTGTGGGCAATCCTTCGCAAGGTGAGGGCGGGGGCCAGGGCAGCAAGTAAAGTAACATAAGTATCTTGCCTGGGAGCTTGGGTAGTGGTCAGAGGCAGGATTTAGAGTTCCCAGAGCCAAGACTCAAGACCCCCCAGCAGGGATAAAAGCCAGGCCAACCAGGAGCAGACCACCCTGCACTGATACAGAGGCCTTCAGTAACGCTGGCGCAGTGGCACCCCGATCACGGCCCCTTCCTGCAGACAGTAGAGCCAACAGCAAAGAAAGCTGAGCATCTGAGAGACGAGAGAACCCCGGGCTAAGGGGCATGGGTCTCTTGGCCTCAGAGCCCAGAGGCATGCTTGCCCGAGCTCATAGAAGCAGTGTTACCTTCTTTGAGGCAAAGTGAGGATTATAGAATCGAGCTCCATCTTGTAGAGGACAGCTGATTTGCAGAGAACCAGTTTACTTTCTGGAACATCTTGTCCAGAATGGTAGCCACTGAGGGCCTGAGAGTAAAATGTTTAGAAGAGAGTAAAACATTTAAAAGATGCTTACTCCTTGGAAGAAAAGATATGAGCAACCTAGTGAAAAGTGAAGTTGCTCAGCTGTGTCCGACTCTTTGCAACCCCAAGGACTATAGCCTACCAGGCTCCTCTGTCCCTGGGATTTTCCAGGCAAGGATACTGGAGTGGGTTGCCATTTCCTTCTCCAGGAGATCTTCCCAACCCAGGGATTGAACCCAGGTCTCCCACATTGTAGGCAGACGCTCTACCGTCTGAGCCACCAGGAAAGTCCTGAGCAACCTAGACAGCATATTAAAAAGCAGAGACGTTACTTTGCCAACAAAGGTCCATCTAGTCAAGGCTATGGTTTTTCCAGTGGTCATGTTTGGGTGTGAGAGTTGGATCATAGAGAAAGCTGAGCACTGAAGAGTTGATGCTTTTAAACTGTGATGTTGTAGAAGACTCTTGAGAGTCCCTTGGACTGCAAGGAGATCCAACCAGTCCATCCTAAAGGAAATCAGTCCTGAATATTCATTGGAAGGACTGATGTTGAAGCTGAAACTCTAATATTTTGGCCACCTGATGTGAGGAACTGACTCACTGGAAAAGACCCTGAGGCTGAGGAAGATTGAAGGTGGGAGGAGAAGGGTTGACAGAGGATGAGGTGAATGGATGGCATCACTGACTCAATAGACATAGGTTTCAATAAACTCTGGGAGTTGGTGATGGACAGGGAGGCCTGGCGTGCTGCAATCCATGGGGTCTCAAAGAGTCTGACACGACTGAGCAACCGAACTGAACTGAAAACATTTGGTACAGAATCTTGGGAGGGGCCCCCGATTGTGAGGGGCCCTGAAGCTTACTCTTCACTAGCTTCAAGGTTTTGCCGAGGCCAAGTTTTCTCAGAGCCAAGTTGGAGATGCTGCTCATCCATGTCAGTGACTGTGTTTGACTCCATTTTATTTTGTTTTTTGTCATGCACTCTGATATGAAAGCTCCTCCCATTTTTGATTTGGCTTTGAAGGCACTTGAAAAATAGTCTGTGTTCATGCATATCACCTTCAGTGAGTGAGACCGGACCCCGGGAAGCGTACCTCTGTTTTTGGGCAAGTCCTCCATCTCCAAAAGCACTCTTTGACATGGGAGACTTTGAAAATGCTTTCCTTTCTGCCCGCATCTGGGTAGTTTTTTTTTTTTTTTTTTCCAGTAGTTTCTTAATGGTCTTTAGTGAAGGAAGTAAGTGACACTGATCAGTGAAGGTGGACAGTAAGATTTATAATGTATTTGTGCTAGCTGATTGCCAACAGAACCGGCCTCTCCCAGCGGTGCTGTACGCAGACTTGGAAAATCAATAGGGATTAACCTCTGACCTCCTTCACATACTTATACTGTGGGCTGCATCGCTTACCAATATTTCATCTGCTTCACTTAGCTGCTGTTACTTACTCAATAATGTGTGGCCAATCTCACAAGATACTAATTAATTTTTTAAAATGCAGCATCACTTGAAGCTGTGATAGAATATCACACCTTTGGAAATCAAGGCCCTTTTGGTTTATTTATTAAATCAGATAATTAGCCTTAATTAAAACAACAACAACAGCAACTCTGGGAAAGGAGAAAGCTAAAACTCGGGAGTTTGCTTGGCTCACAACTCCACCCACCTTGCAGTTAACCGGGGGGGTCCTCTGTGCCTCTAACAGGGCGAGTGTCCCCTGGTGCCTCAGCTGGAACATGGGCCCCTTTTCAGGAAAATTGCAAATCTCACCTTTTAGATGCACTTTTTCTTTTCTCTTAAGGGGACATTTTATGGATACATTGGTAATGTGGTAACTTGCCACAAAATGGACCCAATGCATCGTTTTTTAAAGACTCAAAATTAACTTTCATATGCAACCCATTTGCAAAAGTATGCAAGAGTTCGTGTAAATGGGATGTTTGATTGACCTGCTCTTAATTATTATTACTGTACAGGATGCGAAAAGAGCCCAGTTTGCAGCAATGCACTTCTCCCCCCCTTTCCCTTTAAGCTTTGGCATATATTACAGCGCTCTACATTTGTCTTCAGAATGGAAATTGTTGTAGATCTCCTTCATCCAAATCCCTTTTGTTTGTGGACTTTTTTTTTTTTTTTGCAAGTATACCTATTCCCCAGAGTTTACTTACAGTTTCCTATTGATCCGGCAGCTGGTATTTGAATTGGTCGATGTACTCTGTAACTTGTTTAAGATACCTACCTGAGCTATTAGTTTAAATAATGTATTCATAAATTGATTAATCATTACAGTAAGACTTATTAGCTGCATTTATATCTGCGTGTTATCCACAATTGACTTGTAGTCTAATAATCACGCATACTTAAGCAGAAGTTGGGCTTTACATTAGAATTTAATAATTATCGAGGTGGAAAGCAAGAGCGTTTGTGTGTAGCAGTTGAGCAGACGCAGTGTTTTAAAGGTTGGACTTACTGGGCAGATTGCTACCTGTTTCCCAGGTAACATAGACAACTCTTTCCCCCCTACCTCCAGAATGAAATACAGAAAGTGGGGCTAATTCTGTCAGCGTCGAAGAAGGGATGGAGTTTTCCAAAGCTGTCCCAGCGTCATGGTCCTGGAGGATGGTGGTTGGGACCAGAGGGAGGAGAAGTGAGAAGAATGTTTCCTTTGCCTCTATTCCTCTGAAAGCTGCCTCAGGGTGGGGCCTGGGGGCCTTTCCACTGGGTTTTCAGTGGTGGCCACACACCACGAAGTTCACACACCGGGGGCAGACACGCCTGCTCTGACCTCCAGTGAGGCCGACAGACCAGTAGAGACGTGCAGTGCAGCCCGCTGGGTGAGTCTGCCTGGGAGCCCAGCCTGCCGCACGGAACACCCTGGGGCCAGCCTGGAAAGACCTTCCCTAGGCGAACAAGAAACAGCTCAGCCGCACACGGGGCAGACGGCTACATGCACCTTTATTTTTGTTAATGAACAACTTTTAAGTGTAGGTTTAGGCTCACAGGAAAACTGAGCGGCAAGTACAGAGTTCCCTCGTCTCCTGGTCCCCACCCACCTCACGCACAGCCTCGCCGGGGTTCGCACCTGCAGTCAAAATACGTTTCAGTTAAAACAGTTGAAAGTGAAAATGTTAGTCGCTCAGGTCGTGTCCGACTCTTTGCAACCCCGTGGACGAGGCTCTTCTGTCTATGGGATTCTGCAGGCAAGAATACTGGAGTGGGTTGCCATTCCCTCCTCCAGGGGACCTTATTCACTCAGAGGTTGAACCTGAGTCTCCCGCACTGTAGGCAGATCCTTTACCATCGGAGCCACCAGGGAAAAACTAAAACAGTCGAATGGGATGTCAGATGATGGTTTTGCATCCGGCCTGCCCAGCACGACGATTTCAGACTCCTCGGGAAGGTCCTTTTCGAGGTTCTTCTTGGAGTCAGGATCCCTCAGTCTTTCTACTTCATCCTCCCTGGGACCCCAGGCTTCTTCCTCCCCACCACTGTGTTTGCCGGGAAGCTCACCGCCTCACTGCATGTCTTTTATACTTCACCACCTGCCCCAAACTAGTCAACAGCCTGCCAAATTCATCCACCCTGTGTTCTGGGGTGATGGTGCGGGGAGCATGCATTTATTCAGCTGCCTAAATGCCCGTTGCCCATCACGGGAAGACGTCTGCTCACAAGTGAGCAATTGTGCTCCTGACGTGGGCCCCCCCCTGCCCAGGATGCTGGCTCCAGATAAAGCACAGGTTGCTGGGGTGGCTTCTCTGAGGCGCCCTCTCCCCAGCGCGGGGCTCCCTCCATCCGCTGCTGAGAGCAAACCTGCTTTCCTCCATCGCTCGTGCCCGAGCTTATCTCACCAACCGTGTTCAGAGCGTCAGCATGGATCTCATCTCCATCAAGCCCCCACGGGCTGGCCAGGGAGCCTCAGCAGATGTGTTATTTACAGTGTTTAATTTGGGTCCTACAGATGTATTAAACTTCTTGGTGACCTGGGAGCTCATGTAGCTACCATAAAGAGTTTGCTAAACCTGGAATAGTGGATGTTTTATTCAGAAACAAAATCCCTTGGTGCCTGCTGCTACCATCCCCGTGGGTGTGTGTGTGTGTGTGTGTGTGTGTGTGTGTGTGTGTGTGTGTGTGTGTTGGGGAGGGTGGTGTGCTGGTGAATGTTTAACATCCAGCTTTTGGGGAGGGCAGCCAGCCCTGATTTTTAGTATTTGCTGATTATTGCAGGATAAATACTCACACTGTGGCCAGCAGGAAGTTAGGAAACGGAGCTGAGATGGAGTGTGTGGTCCCATACCATTCTATATATATTAAAAATAGATTATTGTGTATTTATATCACATACATATATATATTTATGTAAAATGTTCACTGTACACAGTGTAAATACACATAAATGACCTCAAGAGCATAGATAATATGTTAAAATTATTAGCACACTAAAAATTATGTAAAAGTTTTAGTAAATTTAGTAAAAAGAAATTTAAGTTTTTTAGCAAAAACTGGGATGTGCAGTCCCATATCATTTCATATATGTTAAAACTGGTGGCTCAGTGGTAAAGAATCTGCCTGCAATGCAGGAGGCCTGGGTTCGATCCCTGGGTCAGGAAGATCCCCTGGAGAAGGGAATGGCTACCCACTCCAGTGTTCTTGCCTGGAGAATCCCATGGACAGAGGAGCCTGGGGGGCTAAGTCCATGGGGTCACAAAGAGTTGGACAAGGCTGAGCATCCAACATACATATTATACTTATATACATATAAATACGTGTATGTATAATTCCACTGTATAGACACATTATACAGATAGGCTAATAACCTTGAGTACAGACAATATGCTGAAAGTATTAGCATACTAAAAATTACAGTAAATTTTCAGTATAAACGTACTCAGATTATTCAGATGTATTGGATTTTGAGTCTCTCTTACTTTTTTATTGTATAGCTTGTTTAATTGACAGTTGACCTCATTTAAAGCTTAACAATGGGTATATCCGACAAACAGCTGGTAAAAGTCTTGGCTGCCTCGAGTGAGTCAGAGCAGGCTGCAGCCGTACCCCTGTGTGTGTCTGGTGGACCGCCAGTCTCCAGTTGCAGCCTGTGTTCAGATGAAGCTCACGGTCTATTCCTAACTCAGGCTCCCTTCTAACAGGTAATCCTTATGCAGTTTTCTGCTGGGGTGTGATGAGCCGGTTGGCAGGCTGCTAAGTGTCCTCGACAGCAAGCAGACGCACGCATCCCGCCTGGTACATCCTAGACAATTCTGTTGTACTGATATTAAGGACAACAGCATTTTGCCAGAAGCTATAACGAGATGATTTTGTAACAGCAGCATGGTGACACCAGACTCTGTTTTGCAATTTTCTTTAATATTTATGCTGGATAAATAATTTATCTCTTTTTTTTTCAGTTTTTTTTTTTTTTTTCATCTCCAGCATGTTGATATAGACAGGTGCTAGGTTTCCCTGAATGACTAAAGTAAGGATTTGGTTATTTTCTCCCCCCGGGGGGCGGGGTGAGGAAACAGATGCATCAGCAGAATTGAGCTTCTGGGAATTGTTTCCACATTTCCACATCCCATCGACTGATTCGGACTAATGAGACATATTAGGATCGGCCCCCACGTTTGAAGGGAGTCACTCACTGAAGTGACATGCTTGTCTGTCATTATAACATCAGGGCCGCCTACGCTGAGGTTTCTGAACAATCAAAAATTCACGGGCCCTCCAGTTGTCTGTTGGGGACTTCTTGTAGTTGTTTTTCCTAACCCAGGGTTTCTTAACCTAGGAGCCGTTGACATTGGGCACCGGGTCCTTCTTTCTGCCGGACTCTGTCCTGTGCACTGTTGGATATTTAGCAGCATCGCTGCCTTAGGCCCACTGAAGGCTGCAGCAACCTTTATACCTGAGAAGGGATGATAAAAACTGTATCCAAATATTGACAGATACACTTGCCCCGGGGTTGACAACCACTATTCCAGAGCCACAGCTCTTAACCACTTACAAGGATGGGAAAGGAAGAATAGAGATGTTCCCATTGTATTTAGCCCTCACTTTCTCTGGCTTCCAGAGACAGCCAGCCCTCCCGGAACACTAGACTTGGAAATAAGGCGACCTTATGTCAACCTAGTCAGTCTCTGCCCAGGGACCTAGCCAGGAGGGAGCCAGGCAGTATTTCTACTCAAGAAGCGCCCTTGCATATGTGCTGGGCTCCTGAGGAAGAAAGGGGGTCTCCAGAGTGCGTGGGGCTGGGTCTTTCCTTCCTCTGACTGTTGCTGGCTGTGATCACAGGCTCGTTTCTGAGCTGCGCGATAGCTAGGTGTCTCACTGGGGCCTGGCCAGCGTGCTTGTGGAAGCCTTGGAAGGTTCCCGCTGCCCTTGGCTGGGCGTTCAGGGGATGGGAGCAGCGCTTCTTTATTTGGAGGAAGTGCTTTAACCCAGTAGCCTTTAAGGTGGCACAGTCTGAGCAGTCAGCATGGGACGGAGTTCAGGATCGCTCCTTCCCAGCAGAGAAGCAGGTTCGGCACAACTCACCTCTAGGGGCCCTTCATATCCGGTCTAGGTGAAGGGCACCCCCTGGAATTTGTATCATGTTCCACCTGCATAGCGCTACACCCAAGCCCCCCTTTTAGGCCCAAGAGGGCTTTTCTTGACTTTCTCTCTGTAGGCAGGGGACTTTCCGACTTTTCTTTTCTGCTGGGGATGCCCTTATGTCCTCTGAGCATGACTGGATGGATTCTCTACTGGCCCGATCTTTCCCCTGGGCCCAGGGCCTTTGGAACTGCTGCGGAGGGTGATGTCGGTGTTCTGTGTCTTCAGGCATCAGCTGAGACAGTGAGTGTGGTGGACGGGGGTGGGCTGTGCGTCAGGCAGACCTGGACTGTTCTTTCTGGGCCACCTAGGAGCTGAGTGTCCCCAGGACAGTGGAATTCACCTCTCCGAATCTTATTTTCCTTGCCTGCTCAATGGACATAGTGATCTCTCATGGCAGAGTAGCTGAGTGTTCAAATTAAACATTTAACAGTGGGTGTCCTTCTTAGCTCAGATGCAGAGCAGGCCTTCAGGAAGCCCCACCTGCTCTTACTGTCCTTTTGTCTTAAGGCCATCGAGGTCATCCTCTCGGACAGTGGCCCTCGGCTGTGAGGTCCCGTCCTGCCTGGGGGACAGGGACGTGCCTAGTCTCTGCAGGGTGCCTGATCTTTGCAGAAACTGTTGAGAAGACTCGTCATTGTCTGCTCACTTTTCTAACTGAGATGAGATTTCATGCTCGTTGCCAACAGGTTAATAACGCATGCACTTTCTGTGGAATTTTACGGAGGCGTCATTAATCTCCCCCAGGCTCAGTCGCCCTGTGTGTGAAGTGGGTCTGAGCAGGGTGACAAGGAAGCTTTAGATGAAGTGAGGTTGACACTCAGGCACGAGGAGCCCAGGGTCTCTGCACACCCCCAGGCCGGGGGTGGTTGTGTGAGTTGGAATAACTAACTCACAGAGGACTCTTTCTCTCTCATTACTTGGCTGAAGTGTCCCCTCTGTGTTCCTGATGACATACCTTTCAGTGTCTACACAGTGCCCTTCGGGAGAAGACGCTAGGAACATTCGTGATCTCTATTTTGTTTTTCTAACGACTTTTTCACAGTGATACTTAAGTTCTCATTCCTCCCTTAGAGGGAGTTTTCAAACACATATGTATGCATGTGTGTCGTGTACGTTAGGCATGTTTCAGTGTCGAAACTGAATTTGGACAAGCCTTGTATTTCCAGAGCACTCTAACCTGGTTCTCTGTGATCTCCTAGTCTCACTCTTTAGGATAAAACGTGAGGATGGAAATGCCCTTGGCTTGACACTCAAGTAGGGGCCTGTAATGATGGGCAGAGGCCCTATGGAGGTCTTGGCAGTGCTCAAGGGGAATTAGATCTCAAAGCTGGTCGTCTGGTGTCTGAGACCTCGGTTCTCGCTGCTAAGCCTTGTCCCTAAAGCTGCCGATAACCACAGGGTGTATCACTGGTGTGGGTAACAGTTGTTGGTGGAGGGGGGCTGACAGATAGTCAGACGATTTTAATGTTTATATTCCACTGGGGTAAGCTCTAACAAAGACCCATCATTTCCCAGATAACCAATTCTTTTAAAAGAACATCTGTTGAAACTGGCAATTTACATTCTTCTTAAAATACGGAGCGACATAATTAACCCTCTGGGGAGACTAATATTAGTTTATTAGAGACAATTTCTAGTTCTGTTTATTTTTACACTAAACTATTTGTTCAGATTGGGGGAAAATTTTTTTTTTTTTTTTGGTGAAGTGGGTTTGCCTTTATTGAGGGCTGGTCAACTTTTCCTAATCAAGGACATACAAGGTCAGTGGTGAGGTGATAATACAGGGGTCATGATGACCATCCATCAGGAACCAATAGAAGCATCATGAAAGGGCTCAGAGTTGTTTGACACTGGAATGATTTTGTTACTGCTCTAACTTTGGGGTATAATGAGCGGCTTTTACAGTGATGTGATCTGTTGCTGACGTGTTACTGACTCGTCCTTGCACAGGTCCCCTATGTCTCCGGTCATCGCACGGGCTCCTTCTGCACCCATCGTTGGCGGCATCCTCTCACACTCTGCCGTGGTCCCTGTAGACTGACTCACAGTCTGCCCGCGGAGGTCAGCCACACTCACTTGTTTCCAGCGTTGGGCCGATTTCTGGCTTCTGGCTTGTCGTGGGCAGAGAACGAGAAAGCCAGGGCCCTCTGAGGTTGTGCAGAGGCTAGAGGGAGCGAAGGTCTCCATCATGGCTCAGATGCCCACCTTAGAATTGCAGAGCGTGCCCGCCTGAACGCCCAGCTGCTGTGCGCCGTTGCCCTATCGTGCGGGAGCCAGTCCACGCCTGTCTTGCCCTGGGCGCCCCTTCCAGCGTGGGGTTGCCTTGTCACCCGGTGGCCCACCGCTTCTCTCCTCTAAACTGACTTCATGAAGGGGCTGCAGGGACCTTCCCCACGGCCGTCTGCTTACTGCAAGGCAGGACTCACGAGCAGGGCGTTTCTGTGGCTCCGAGTGCAGCCGGCTGTGAGCTCCTGTGAGAGCCATGCTGAGCTGCCCGGCTGGGCTCGCAAGCCCCTGGCCTGGCCCGCTGATGGCTCCAGCCGCTTTCCCTCAGGGGGCAGCGTTGTGCTTCAGCCAAACTGAACTGAGTTCACCAAGCTGAACCTTGGTGCCATCCGTGCTGCCTGCCCAGGCTTCCCGGGCTCATCCGTCTGTCATCAGACTGCTCTTCATCCTTCAAAACTCAGCTCTTGCTATCACCTCTTCCATGAAGTCTTCCCAGACTTCTACTCGCCCAGACAGCATCACCTCCTCCCTCCATGGTGTGGGTGTTTCTGTATCCTGATCATTCAGTTACACCTTCGTTCCCATCAGATGGCATAGTTCACGGGGGAAAGGACCGTGTTTTATTACATTTCTACCCCAGGCCGAGCACCTAATAGGTGCCCAGTGAACAGTGGTTGGATGTAATTCCCTCCTTCCCTTCCTGCTGGCCTCTACTTGTGATGTAATGGTTTTTGGTGTTTTGTTTTGGGGTGAAGTGTAAGAGGGTGCATTGTACATGTGTGGGAGCAATTACAAAGTCCAGTTACACTGGAAATGGCTGACTCACCCCTGAAGTTTCTTTATTTGCCAGCTGGAAGATGAGAGCTGGTCTTGACACGCCTAGAGAATCTGAGCCTAGGAAGCTGTTCTGAATAACAGTCATCTGGGGATGGGGGCGGCGGGCAGCAGATGCCTCTGGGGCCCGAGTGTCCCCTGCTTCCATCGCCCCTCCTCTCCGTTTCCCTCCTCGCTCCATTTCCTGCATCAAGGTTCTGGAGCTCACGGCTTTGCTCATCTGCATCTTCCCCTGCCTTTCTCCCTGCAGCTGAAATGTCTGATGCGTGGTGGGGTGCCCCTCTAAGTGCGCAGAGCCAGAGCTCTGGGGTGTACTTGGCGGTCCTTCTCTAGACTTCTGACGCTTGGCATTCTCCCCTGGAGGTCCCCAGCTGGCCGCTTTCACATCACAGTTAGATGAGCACCCAGAAGGGGGGTGACATTTCCACAGCGAGGGCAGCAGACGGTCCCCTCAGGTGACAGGGATGTGTGTATAGCTGACGGGGGGAGGTTTTAAGTTGAAGGCCGGTGAATGAGGCCTGTGTCATCAGCCACACAGTCTTGAAGGACATGTGTCTTCTGAAGGGGTGCACATGCATGTGTGTGTGTATATGTATGTCTCTAGGCTTATTTGGAGTTACTGATATTTTCCCTCCAGCCAGTGGGCAGGTCACCCATGACGTGGTCCACTGGACAGCCCGCCTCAGTGACTATTCGGCAATCAAGGCCTTTCCTCTACTTCCTGGTGGCACTTTAATCATCGTATATGAAGCCCGGCTGCACAGTGTGTTGGGATCAAGCATATGCAGCATCCAGTCCACACTGTGGACTGTGGCTTACGTCAGCGCTCTCTGCTATGTCTGGAACCTTGACAGCAACTGCGAGGGATCTCTGACCTTGGCACCAGAACCCAGGGCCCGCCCCTGGGAGGCACTTACCGAAGC
This sequence comes from Cervus canadensis, assembly GCF_019320065.1. Taxonomy (NCBI): domain Eukaryota; kingdom Metazoa; phylum Chordata; class Mammalia; order Artiodactyla; family Cervidae; genus Cervus; species Cervus canadensis. The sequence goes on along the minus strand of NC_057403.1, from coordinate 59,382,434 downwards.
CACGTTTCCCTTCCCTCCTAAGGGAGACTGGGTTTATGTGGAGATTTTCTGTATGTATTTGGGGCTGGAGGGAAGTTTTATTGTGGTGCTTATGTGCTCTGAATAATTTGCAGCAACTTACAGAGTTATAATTCAGGGAGTAAGTGGTTGTGAGAGAATTCGCAGTGTCATACCCAAATGTGTGTTTTCCCTTAATCTGTAGCCTTCTTGACAAATTACCAGGAGCGTCAGCCCTGTTATCACTGCGTACTTGTGCACCGTAAGTATGGGCCTGGGGAGGACCAGCGTGCATGCATGCACTCCCAAGTCCTTTGACCATGACAGACACCACTAATCAATCAGAGTCGTGCTCAGCACACGACTCCAAGTGGCCATCACTAACCGTCTGCAGTCAGTGCGGGAGATACTCTTTATCTGCCATCCTTGCGATGTGATGTTTGATGAAAGCATCCCAGTTCTTCCTGAAGAGGACAGACAGGCCGCCTGTTCAGCAGTCACACCTCTGGGTATCTTATTCCTGGTGATGTTTTGCTGTCAGAGCTTGGCCCACCTCCTGGCAGGTGGCTGGGAAGACTTTGAGCCAGTTACCTAAAGGGATAATGCATGTCTTAGAGTTCCATTGCCTGCCCGACGTGACCCTCACTCTCCAGACATAAGCTGGAGCTGAGTAATGAAATGTCTGTCCTCTGTTAGGAATTTGTGTATTAGGACTGGTGGTTCATGTTGTTCTGGTCTAGAAGCTTTCCTGGAACAGAAAGGATTCCTTGAAAGACCCATTGCAGAGGCAAACGTACCCAGGTTGAGTGGAAGTGTGGTTTGGTTTATGCACAGAGTTTCAGGAACATGTCTGTTGCATCAAGCTGTGTCCACTTGAGTGGGTATATAATGTGTGTCTGTTACTCTCTCTTACAGCAGAGAAGAGCAGTTGCACGGTCATGCCAGGCCCTTAGAGTGTCGGGTGTATTATTTGTAAAATACCCTCAGGGTGTTTAAAGAGAGTCATTCTTTACAAGTTCTGATAAATGCCATCACCATGAAAACAACATAATACATGTAGCTAAGACCTGAATAGCACTTGGTGTGCACTTATAGGTATATAAATCTGTATAACCATGGCACTCTTTGTGTGTGCTTTACATAAGTGAACACCTCAACACAATCTTACACTCATTTTGGATGTGAGAAAACCGAGACACACAGAAGGTGAGTAAGCAGGCCGAGAACACACAGCTGAAGTAGTTGTCTGACCCTCTAAAGTCTGTGTTATTACCCACAGCAAAGCACGGCATCATCCAGAAATTGTCTCCATTTGGATGGATTAAGGTGACACTTCCTTCTTAAGCAGGGTGAGAATTCTGGACGTTCATGATGGTCAGAAAGTGACAGAGCTGGGAACCAGTGCCTTAGAGGAGGTCTGGGTCTCAAGGCCGTGTCTTTGCTTTTGCGTTTTGGACAGGTCAGTCAATAAACGTGAAAGAGACACAGAGCAGCCAGTGCACCAGAGAACACAGAACCAGCAGCAGGTCACTGCGGAGCCTGTCGAGAGCCCGCTGCCCGGCCGCACCCAGAGACCTTTCTGCTGCACAGGCCAGGGGTCTCTGGTGGGGGCTCGTGCGTGTGCTTCGGTAGGAAGTACCCCACCTCCTGGGTCAGCATGGTCACCACTTAATGGACTGTACATCAGTGGCTTCGGGAGGAAAAGAAATGTAGGGCTCGGCCATCGGTCAGTCCCTGAGTCAGCACAATGAACTTTTGATCAATTAGCTCCTCCCCCCGTCTTTATGGTATGGCCTTTCCTGTAATTACAGTCGAGATCCTATAGCCGGAGGAAGGCCTGTCAGTGGAGTAAGAGGCTGCTGTCCATCGCGGGGTGACAGCCAGTTCCGAGGGCTTCAGAACTGTCCTTAGAGAGCTTTGTTATTTCCTCCTCCGCTGGTTTACCCCGGCCCCATTTGTCTCCACCATGTGGACGGAGCAGTCTTTCTCCATGGCCAGGCCCCGTGGGTCAGGACCCCAGACATGATGTACTGCAAAGTAGAGATGCTTCATTGATCTGTATTGTTTTTAATTAAGAATCATTTTAAAAAATACGTGTCTGTGTGAGCATAGGAAAAGATCTCGGAAGATGTGTGGCCGGCAGTTTGTCAGGCACCACCCCTGGGGGTGGGCTTGGGTAGGAAGCAATGGGAAAAGCATCATGTTTTACCTTAGGCCAACCTGTCCTTGGTTTTCTTTCTTTTCATTTTTTAATAACCAGGGACAACTCTTGTGCTTTCAAATGACTCTGTCATTGAAGAATCAAAATCAGTAAACTTATTTCTCATTATCAGGAATTCCCTAAGACAGGAACATTTTAGGTCGAAAAATCACCAAGTCTTCTGAACACTTGCCTGAGTGTCTGGATCCGAATGATCGGTTTTCATCTTTGCTCTCGGAATTCTGGAGCTTGGAGTTAAAAGTTAGAGCTCATGGCTCTGTTGGACTGTTTTTCCCTTGCTTCACCGGCTCCTCTTGGCCCTCAGCCCCTCTGTTTTTCTTCTGCTTCCCCGGGATCCCAGGCTTATCCCCCATCCTCGTCACACCTCTGGAAGCTTCAGGCACGATCTCTCTACTCTAAAGGGAGTTACCCTGCCTCCCCATGCTCATTCTTCATTTCCCTGCAGCTGAAAGTCAAGCACATGTTTGTACTCATGCTTGGTGCTCTGCCTTCTTAAAGCTATAAACAGATGAAGATGTCTTTGTGGAATGTAGTCCTGGGAGAGAATTCCATGTCTCTGATGAACTGAAGGTGGAATTGAAGGGAGGAATCACGTCCATCAGTAGGTGGCTGGTGTCCTGTGGGTCTGTTGAGCTCTCCTGGCCGCTGCTAGAGGTGCCCGTGCTGCCCCAGGTGGGCGGTGGTAGAGGGGTGGGTGTGTCCCACTCGCTTTTGTGCATGTGGCCATGGGAGGCAAGGAAAGATGTGCTTTGCACACGCCAGGTTGCTGGGTGGCTTCTAACCTCAGCCCCTTGGACATGTCACTGACAGCAGACCACATGAAGCCACCATGTTGCTCTGTCGTTATGGACTGGTGACCGCTGCACCCCGAAGATGGGAGGTTCTTTGAGGGCCAGTGTCGAAGCTGTGGACAGGTCACCCCAGCACCCCGTGACGCCTTCCCCTGAGCCATCTGCACTGAAGAAGACGGGTCACTGCTGAAGGCACAGGCCGTCACTCACGCCCTTCTCTCCCGTCAGCCTCTGCGAAACCTTCAAGAAGGAGAACAGCATGCTCAGAAATCAAGGAAGCTCACTTTTGCCAAGAGTGATGTCAGTAGCAAACTCTGGAAGGAGGTGCGATCTGGAAAGGTTCTGCCGGGAGCTGTGGGGGTATCAAATGCTGAGGCCCCAAACCCTGTGTGTGCGTATGCCTTTGGCCCTGGCGTGGAATAACTGGCAGCTCTCTGATAGGCACGTTTCTACCGAGGCCTGTCTGGTGGTGACTGGGGTCCGGGGTGAGGGTACATGCACACAGGAGACTGGACAGAGTGGTTTGATTCCAGAACTGCATACATCCACTCAAAAGACCCACTGGTGGCAGGTTTTCTTCCAGTGTCACTCGTAATTTGTTCCTTTGCAAGTTTCTTTCTTTCGTTTTTATTAAAATAGGCTTTATTTATTTATTTTAGAGCAGTTTTAAGGTCACAACAAGACCGAGAGAAGTGCAGAGGTTTCCCACCTGCTTCCTGCCCCCGCGTGTGCACCTCCTCCTTCACGGTGGGCAGCCCCCGCCCCGCCCCGCCCCCTCAGGGCTCATTCGTTACCGCCGGTGAGCCCACGGTGACGCATCACTGTCCCCTGCAGGCCGTGGTTCTGTTTGGTGCTCCCCATTTGTGTCGCACGTCTGTGCGTCTGGACGAATGTCTGGTGACATGTGCCCAGCACTGTCCTACTGCCCCGCGCCCTCTGGGCCCCTTCCCTCCTCCCGCCCTTCACCTCTGGCCTGTGCCAACCACTGACGTCTTGAGTGTCCACAGTTTTGCCCTTCCCAGAGTGTCACATAGCTGGAGTTGGAAGCATACAACCATCGTTAGAAGCGTTTTCAGATTGACTTCTTTCACTTAGAAATAGGCATTTACGTTTCCTCCATGTCTTCTCACGGGTCCGTAGATTTTTGCTTGCACTGCTGTTGTTTAGCACCAAATAGTATTCCACTGTCTGGAAGTACCCAAGTGTGCTCATCCATTCGCCTACTGAAGGACATTTTTGTTGCTTCCACGTTTGGGCAATTATGAATGAAACATCTGTAAATATCCTGTGTATGTTTCTGTGGACATAAGTTTTCAGCTCATTTGTGTAAATACGGAAGAGCACAGTTGCTGGTTTATATGCTGAGAGTATGTTTGGTTTTGTACAAAGTGCCAGACTGCCTTTGACAGTGGCTGGCCCACCTCGCATCCCCTCCAGCAGTGGCGAGGGCTCTTGTTACCCCACGCCCTTGCCAGCACTTGGCCGGGCAGTGTTCTGGCTTGCTGTCATCCTAAATAGCAGTGTAGCGGTACCTGCTTGATTTACCAAGGTTTGTTTTTCATTGTGAGTTTTAAATAATCACACTTATATAAAAAGTCTGAGGTAAGTGGAGGAGCACATTTAGCTCTGAAACAAGCACATCTTTGTGGAGTCTGGCAGTTTGCTGGTAACTGACGCTGGAATTTTTCACCGGTAACATCTTACTGTGACCACTGGCCATCAGGAGAGATCTGAGACTGAGGTAGTGGGTTCTCAGTTCGTATGTTTTATGCTCATGAAGCCAACTAACTTTAAGCCATGGGTCTGTTTGGGGGTTATGCCAATGACAATAATTATTGAAATAGCCAATGGGCGTTAAGATAATTGGTTTGTGGGCAGAAATAGTATGCTTATTATTGCCCTCCACCAAAACCTTACTGCATATTTGATGTACTTACTTGATTGAATCTAAGCCGTCTTCATGATTATAGTGTCCCCTTGGTGGATGCCCAGCACTGCGTTGCTGGGGCAGTGCCTGGGTCCCAAGGCATCACTCTTGACTGTCTTCCACCAGACACTGTAGTGTTACATTTCAAAAAAGGCAAAAGATAAAAGGTAGGCTAATTATATGCTGAGAGTACTAAAACTTGGGAAAAAGATGTTTCAAGAAAATTTGATATTTTTGGGAAATTGTCAAGGTCATTGACATAAAGAGAATAGAAACAACTTCATTACACTTTCTGCCCTGTACTTCAAGGCTTACTCATACTGCTTCGTAAATTTCACCCCGTTGTTGGTGGGGCCACTAGTGCTGTCAGAGCTTATAAAGTAAGGGGTGAAGGTAACACGTCTCCACCCACCTCGGGGCAAGGTTTGCTGGAGGGACCACTTTTCCAAGCTTCACATGCCCTGCCCATAGAGTTTGTGATAAAACTTTCCATTTTTCTTCACATGGCATATGTATAATGCCAGTGCTGGGTGAGGGAATTGTTCAGAGACAGAGAAAAGGCTGCATATACTCAGCTTAAAGGGAAGTTAGTGACATGCAAAAATTGGGAGCTTTCTGTGATAAGGAAAACCTAGCAGGGATGTCATGTTGTCTTATTGATTCGGTGGAGAGCACGCCGGTGTTTGGTATGGCGATTCCGCGGTCTTTTTTCTCTTAAATTCAAAGTCCTCAGCCGTCCGTCTCTCCTTCATTGGCATTGAGAGATAAGCGCAATAATGATTGAGTTAAGATTGAATATCACGTAGGCGAAAGGAATAATTCTGAGGATTTTTAGTCTATTAACTATATGAGGCTTCTTAATAGTTTGGCTTAAGGCAAAAATGATTTTATTCTAGTTTCATCCTCGTTGAGTCAATAATTAACCGAGTTTGATTAAAACTGAATTTTACCAAGTATAACAACCATCTGGGCCTCTTTCCTTCCCTATGAGAAATGGCGCGTTCTTCCCCCAGAGCAGTTCACGGTGTCCAGGGTGGGGCATGGGCCTCAGGGCCTCAGCCCCGTCATAATGCCTATGCGTGGGGGAGGCAGCGGTGTTCTTTGGCACCTGCCTTGCTCTCCCGGGAGGGGCCTCCCGCACACGGTGCTGTCTCTCCGGGAGGGGCTGGCCCTCGGGGAGCCCCTGGCTCTCCGCCAGCCCCTTCTGTTTCTCTTCCTCTTGGGCCCTGTACCACCTGCCTGCCTTTCACCTGAGCTCGCCCTCCTGCAGGACCAGGTGGGACTGGTGGGGCTCTGCTGGCCTGGGGCGAGCGGCGAGACTCGGGCCCTGGGCAGCTGTGTCCCCATGCTGTGTATGGAGGGCTTCCTGCATCGCTGCTCCGAGCTCCTGCCAGCTCCCCTTGGACCACTGTTCGTCCCGGGCTGGGTGGCTTGGCACGCCACCCTCTCCCCTCCAGGCCCAGCCACTGGGCTTTATCCGTCCGTCCCCAGCGCAGGACACGACGGCAGCGTGGGTAAACCATATCCATGGAATGGGCTAGGGGGAGACTCAAGGCCCGGCAGCGCAGGGGCCGTTTGCTCTGGACGTCGAGACCTTGGGATTTCACGCCGCGGGGCTGGGATCTTCCCTCAGCTCTCATCTTTCTGGGCTGCAAGAGCCATTCCTGCTTTTGGCTAGCTGGGATTAAGTAGCCCCACATCCTGGCCGCTTTGAGGCTTCACTGCCTTGAGTCTTTTAGGACAGAGCTAAGACAGGCAGAAGGGAGGAGGTGGGCCCAAACTTTGATTCGCACAAGGATAAAGGAAAACAAGCAAAAAAAAAAAAAAAACAACTAGAAAACCACAGCAGTGAAACAGAAGGGCGCGAAGAGAGGTGGTAAGCGCCCCATGAGGGTCCTGATGCGTGGTGCCCGCGCGCGAGTGCCCGCTGACCCCAGTGGCAGTGGCCCAGGCAGTGGCAGCCTGGGCGAGCGTCTGCTGACAGTCACTGCGCTGCTAATTGTGTTTGCGAGGAGCATGTGTGCAGCGGGGAAAGACGGGCCTTTGAAAGAACTGTATGGATTGCTTGGCATTTAGCGTGGGTGTTAAATCTCCATCCTGGTTGCCAAGATTAAATTGAATCGTCCCCATGGCCGTTCAGTTTCACTGCGCAGAAAACGTAGCCAACATTTTTACACCTCTCCCTCCCTCTCGCCTCTCCTTCTTTCATTCCTTTCTTTCCCCTCCTTCTGTCTTTTTAAAGAACATATTGCATGCTCCTCACTGAGTGGGTACCATTCCACCAAGTCAGGCAGACCCCCGGCAAGAGGTTCCAGGTACGTGGTGTCAGAGCACCTGGCGGAGAGACCCGAGCATCCGTGTGATGGGGTGAGTGGGTGCCTCGTGACCATTTCATTTTGGGTGTCCTCGATTATTTCCCAACCGCCATCCAGCTGGACTGGCTCTTTGGAGAGCACACGGATGTTTGTGCTGGAAGCTCTAGTCATAGCATTTAATCCCAAAGCTTTTTTTTTTTTCTCTATGATGAATTATTCAGGCAGTGTTTTCCAAAGTTGTCATCAATCAGGACAGACCCAGAGAGAATGTGTGTGACCACACCCATGTGGGCTCTGAGAGGAATTGGTGTTTTCTGGCTCCACGACGTTCCAGAAGAAAGGATTCAAAGCCAGGGGCTGTCCTTCTCTGGGCAGTGAGCAAAGCAGGTACCACCCTCAGGTTCACTGATGTTTAGGCTGGATTAAAACCCAGCCAGGGAAATGTGTGCAGCCCCGCAGGGGTGGGGATGGGGTGAGGCTTTTTATCCTCTAGTGGTCAGCAGTGTTGGGCAGGGCAGAGGGTCAACTGGGTGTCAGCAACAGAGGTTCTCAGTCAATGCTCTCAGAATTCTGAACTTGGAGCATAAGCACCCTCCCCTCTGCACGGATTTTTTTCTTTTTTTTGGTATCATGAAGCAGTTCTTGGATGACTGCCTGCCTATTGTAAAAGAAAAAATAGGCAGACAGGTCGGTTTAGATACCTGTGTATGTGTAAACACTTCGGCATTATTGGTACAAACCATCAGATGGTGGGGCTGAGGATGACCACAGACCACTGGCCACAGCCACACACAGGGGTTTGGAGAGGAACGTGGGAGATGGGAAGGAGTGGAAAGTAGAGACATGGCGCAAAGTCGAATGCCGGCTTCGTTTCGCCCAGCTTCCCTCCTCACTGTGCTCCGGCTTTGGAGCTGGCTGTCTTCCCAAACAGTGGTACTCAGCTTTGGCTGTGCACTAAGACCGACCGCTGGGAAATTCTTTAAAAATAGTGATGCTCCAGGCTGATTGAATCCAGATCTCTGAGAGAGAGAGAGAGAGACAGAGACAGAGAGAGAGAGATGTCCTTCTGGAGTTGTCTGTGGAAAGTTTCTGGGACCGTGGAGCAGTCAGATCCCCTTTGAAAAAGCCACACTGGGCTTCCTGCTTGACAGAGTTTTCTGTGCTTCTCTGGAGGTTGTTACCCTTTCCTCATCTTCTGTCTCCCTGGAACACTTTTATGTCCATTGGAACTTTGCAGGGCCTGCCTTCCCTTTGCTCTCCAATATCCATTAACAACAACAAAAAGACCCAAAAGAGCTTTATTCACACACAATGCGCCAGTCCACAGGTCATCCATGTAAAGTGTAAAGTTCAGTATTTTCTTGGTATATCCACAGCATTGTGCATCCATCCATCACCACCATCAATTTTAGAACATCTTAATTAGCCCAAGAAGATCCACCCTCCCTAGCCATCATCCCAAATGCCCCTTCTTCCAGCCCTTGGAATCTGTCTTGATGGGTTTGCCAGTTATGTACATTCCCTATAAATGGAGTTATGTAATCCATGTAATCAGATTGCAGACATCCGTTGGATCATTGAAAAAGCGAGAGAGTTCCAGAAAAATATCTACTTCTGCTCTGTTGACTATGTCAAAGCCTTTGACTGTGTGGACCACAACAAACTGTGGAAAATTCTTCGAGAGATGGAATACCAGAACACCTGACCTGCCTCCTGAGAAATCTGTATGCAGGTCGAGAAACAACAGTTAGAAGTGGATGTTGAACAACCTACTTGGTTCCAAATCGGGAGAAGAGTATTTCAAGACTGTATATTGTCACTTTGCTTATTTAACTTATATGCAGGATGAAGCACAAGCTGGAATCAAGATTGCCAGGAGAAATATCAGTAACCTCAGATATGCAGATGACACCACCCTTATGGCAGAAAGTGAAGAAGAATTAAAGAACCTCTTGATGAAAGTGAAAGAGGATAGTGAAAAAGTTGGCTTAAAACTCAACATTCAGCAAACTGAGATCATGGCATCCGATCCCATCACTTCATGGCAAATAGATGGGGAAACAATGAAAACAGTTGCAGACTTTCTTTTCTTGGGCTCCCAAATCACTGCCAATGATGACTGCAACCATGAAATTAAAAGATGCTTGCTCCTTGGAAGAAAAGTTATGACCAACCTAGATAGCATATTAAAAAGCAGAGATATTACTTTGCCAACAAAGGCCCGTTGTAGTCAAACTATGGTTTTTCCAGTAGTCCTGTGTGGATGTGAGAGTTGGACTATAAAGAAAGCTGAGCACCGAAGAATTGATGCTTTTGATCTGTGGTGTTGGAGAAGACTCTTTTTGTTTGTTTGTTTTGGCGAAGACTCTTGAGAGTCCTTTGGACTGCAAGGAGATCCAATCAGTCCATCCTAAAGGAAATCAATTCTGAATATTCATTGGAAGAACTGATGCTGAAGCTGAAACTCGAATACCTTGGCCACCTGATGTGAAGAACTGACTCATTGGAAAAGACACTGATGCTGGGAAAGATTGAAGGCAGGAGGAGAAGGGGGTGACAGGATGAGATGGTTGGTTGGTGTCACCGACTCAATGGACATGAGTTTGAGTAAACTCCAGGAGTTGGTGATGGACAGGGATGCCTGGCCTGCTGCAGTCCATGGGGTCGCAGAGTCGGAAATGACTGAGCGACTGAACTGAACTGAATCCATGGTCTCTTGTCTCTGGCTTCTTTTATTCAGCATCATGTTTTCAAAGCTCACCAGTGCTGTAGCATATATCACTACTTTTTCTTTTTAAGACTGTGTAATATTTCATTGTATGGATATACCACATTTCATGGAACCATTCATCAGCTGATGGACAGCTGCATCGTTTCCAGTTTCTGGCTCCTGTGAATAATGCTGCATTGAACATCTGTGTGCAGGTTTTAGTGTGGATTACACTTTCATTGCGGCATCCTTCTGTGTCATCTCTTGGGCAGTATCATCTTAACCATCAGGGTAGTGTCTTGCATCAGAAACAAGTCATAAGTAGCCAAGGGGGCAGCTCTGGGTCTTGGGCTCCGGTATCTGGGGGAGTCTCACTCTGTACCTGCGGTGTGCCTTGAAGCTGTGAATTGCTCAGCTTCTCTGGAGAAGAAGGAAGTGTCCCAATTCCTCCTCTTGCTCCCCCATCCCCCCTTCACAGATAGTAAAGAGCAGCTTCCTGGGAAAGGGGGGTGCAGTGCTCTGTAATTCCTACAAGGCGTCAGTATTGTCTGCGTGATTCATGAGTCCACATCTCACACATTCCCACTGAACATACATGTGTGCCTTCCCACAGCCCCGCCTTGCATGTGTTAACTGACTCTTTTCGAAATTGATGAGGCCTAACTCACAAGCGATGTCTGTCTGGATTAAGGGAACCTGAGAATCTCTATTTATGTCTGACCTGAGGAAATTCCCTGTAAGCTGCTTATCAGGTGCCCGCTGAGAGCATGCTGGAAAGATGGGGTCCCCGTCCCCTGGTAAAATCTGGAGTCTGCTCTCACCCCATTTTACCTGGAGTAACAGACACTAAGCCAGCAGGTTCACAGGTCCACCTCCGCTGATGGTTTCATTTTGTAAATTTAGTCTAAAAACTATATATGCTGCACTTCTGATTTTCCTCCCTAATCCCAAGTCTTCACTGTGGATTAAAATATATTGTAAAAAACAAAACACTTCTCTCAAGGTGGTTTAGATAAAACTAAATATTCCTCTGACTTAACTAACAGTCAGGTCACTCTTTATATTCTACTTAAAACACCATCCGTGTGCTTTTTTAAAACTTGAATTTCTGCCTCATTAAAATTGAAGTTTCTCTTGAAAATATTGTGTGCCTTCATGCTAATAAATGTTTGTGCATCATCTTACCACCAGGGGGCATTGTGGTTTGACTGTCCATTTAAACAGCCAGCATTCCATCAGTTTACCCAGAAAAGAGGAGGCCTGGGAGTATTTCTGATTCCTTCCAAGAAGGAATCGTATCTGGAAGAGAACAGATGTCGATTCTTTTTCCTCACTAGCAAACGGTAGTGTTGTCAAATTTGCTAAATTTAGCAGTTGAAGATTAACATGCAATATATAATATGCATGTGCCTAACTGTACAATAAATAGTAAATCACATTTTTATGCTTTCTCTGAACTTGGAAGCTGCAAGGTATTTTTTTTTTTATTCCCTGGGTGTGATGAAATAAATAACATTGAAATACATTTTAAAGATGTCAGTCAGGGGGAAAAAGAAAGTGCTTGGCAACTGTGTTTGATAGATGTCTTTTATGATTAATTCTCCTATTAAGTTTTAATGACTTTAAAGATATAAAGCTAGAAACCACAAAACTAGGCATGGTTAATAAATAACTGAAATACCAGGTGTATAGAAATGCATCTGTGGAAAAATGAACTCATATATTCTCTAGGATGTATTAGAAAACAGTTCTTTGGCAAGTGGATAGAATCAAATATCCCCAAAGGAGGGGAAAAGTTTAAAAACAGTGAATTCAAGAAGATTGTCTTTATTAGAGAAAATCCTATGAGAAAGGTACTCTCTAAGATTCACAAATATAAATTAAATTATTTTCCGAACCAATATTTATCAGGAAGACAGTTGTTCTCTCAGAATGCATTTCTCCATTGTGGGTTTGTTAAACATCCTTGGACAAAATTTGAAGAATTTCTCAAGAGTTTCTTGTCACGGTTTTCTTCATGAGCTCCCCAGCACAGAAGGGGCCCATGTTGCTTTGTTGTTTCATAAAAACTCAAAGGACAGGCTGGTCCCAGAAACAGAACCGAAGTCGTGGTGGCAGATTTCCAGTAATACTGTCCTGTTTTTTTCCTTCCTTCTGCACTCAGAACTGATGGAATTTGAGTCAGTTCTTCCTCAAAGCATCTCTGTGAATCGGGGAGGAGAGAAAGAATTAATTCTAGATTCCAAACAGCAGAAGGGAGGCTCGTCAGGGGCTTGCAGGCTCAGTGCGGACTCTGAAACACCCCGCTTCAGGGGGCCTGCGGGTTCACGCCTGGGGCCCTCTGCTGTAGGCACAGCTGGATTCTTTACTTTTTAGAACACCTCAACTGGAGTTCCAAAGCTGAACAGTTTAGAAACCAAACACCCATTAATGAGCATGAGTAATGACTGGGCAGAGATGCAGGGGCCCCAGGAGAAGCCTGTATAAACGTGTATGGTTTTGTGCCTGAAAAGAGACAAGTGGTGTATCTTGCCCAATCCCTTTTCTCCACTCCTGAGCGTTTCTGAGTCTCCGGAGCTCAGTAGGTACTGTTAGGAGTCATCCCATCAGGCAGCCCTCATGCCCTAGGACTTCAGATCTAAAGATCTTTTAAACACACAGAACTGAGTTTGAAAGCGCTTGGCCCATTCCAAACGAATACCAACTCCCAGCCTCGAGAATGCCTGGAGTGAGAAAACAGGGAACATTGTTCTTTTCTGTTGATATTATTTCATACTGAGTCAACACCCTTGCCAAGAGTCCGAGGTGGCTCCTGGCCTGACAATGCCTTATTTAACAAGCCTAGTTTCTAGAATAAAGTCAGAGGGTCCCCCGGGCCCTGCTCAGTGGCACTCAGGTCACCCCAGAGCTGGAAGAGGCCAAAGCAAATACAGCGAATCTGTTGCTCCGTGAAAAGCGTCTTCTTTCTGGGCTGGGACACACATTTCGCCCTGGCAGCCGGGGAACCTGGGCCAAGACTGGATACCCCAGTCCTCCAGGGCTTTCAGGGCACTGGAATCTCAGGGACCCTGGTCTCAGGGCCAGGGAGCCACACTCAAAGCCCAGGCTTTCTGCTTGCTCCCCACTGGGGCGGCTGCTTGGCAGCGTGGGGAGCCAGTGCCTCATTCCCGGCCTGGCCGGGTCTCGGGCTCTCCCGGTACCCAGAGCACGTCGACTGGAGGCTGGAAGAAACTCGAAGCATTTGGCTGGGAAGTGGCGACCGGTTCCAGCTGGCCCCAGCGCCGTGCTTTAAAAATTACCCAGATGAACTGATTCTGTATCGGGAGTGGGTGGAGAGGCCGGGGAGGAAGATTCGGCCTCTCTCCCCCTAATCATGAGCGATGTGATTTGGAGAGAGAAGCCGGGGCTTGGCTCAGCAACCTGCCTTTCCTTGGCCAGGCTCCAGAGGGGAGGAAGGCTCTGGAGGGACCGCACAGGCACGCCGTGTCCACTCAGCCCCTCACACATCCCGCTCCCGGGCCCTCTGCCGGGCTCGGGTCGGTCTGTGCCCCAGAGAAGGTGGCTCGCCTCGGGGGGTGGCTGCCTCGAGAGGGAGGCCACCGGCTTCAAGGGCAGGGGTGTGGCTTCAGGGCCGTGAATGAAGGACGCCGGAGGCACCCCTCCAAACATAACTTGGCCCCGTGCTCTCCCTGCGGACAGGAAGGCTGCATGCCCCTGGCCCCGCGCCCACGCGCGGGCTTTCTACATCATTCCCGCCCCAAAACGACTCTGGCCCGTGACTTGGCCACTCTCCGCAATGAAGAGTAGCACTCGGATGCTTGTAACATTTTATTTTAACCTAACGAAAGGCAAAAGGAAAGGGTCTGAGTCTCTTCCTTCTCGATTCCCTCCACCCCTGGCTGGCTAGAAGATCTGGCCAGCATCTCTTCAAAAAAAAAAAAATGCATCCACCCACCCACATGCTGATGGGCAAGTTAGAGACCTCTTTCCAGGTGGTCGTCTTTCCAGCACCTGCCCGATGATGCCTGGACCCGGGGCTGCTGCATTGCTAGGCGGGGAGGGCGTTAAGGGCCAGGCTGTCTCCGGAGGTTGGGTGATGACTGTTGCTTTCTTACCCAGGGCCTGTTTTACACGAAGACCCTGTTCCTTCAGGTCAGGTGCCTCCTCATCTGTGCCACTGCAGTAAATACACAAGAAGCCAGCTCTTTCTAGCAAGGGCAACATTATCTCGAATAACATGATAGACACCGAGAGTGCTCTGATATTCCGCCAACAGAGAGCAGAGAAGGAAAAGAGTCAGAAGTGGAGAGAGTATGAATGATCTGTGTGTGTTGACTCCTTTTTAAAAAGAAAAACAAGATTAACAGCAATACATACATATAAATATTTCTTTCCAGCTAAGCACCACAGATTAGATTTCACGTTGGAAATGTAAATCCTGCCTGGGAAACACCGATGTTTATTTTAAGCAACTGACCCTCAGGGATAAAAATAAAAAAGGAAAAGGGAAACAAACAAGCCGTGTTACTGACAAGTGATAGGATGTTCTATTTTATATCTCGCAGCTCTTTTACAACTCTGGCATTTCCAGGGAGCATTTTGTAATACTTTGGTCCAGTCCGTCCGTAAGAAGCTGCCTGTGTTTTTGTGTTTTGAATAAATGGGCAGAGAATGTCATGTCACGTTAGGCGTCTCATCCTTGAGTTAACAACACACAGCATCAGTGTTACCCACGTACCGTCCCTACCTTTGACAGCCTTTGAGAAATGTCCTGGGCTGTCTCCAGCCAGGTGAGCTCTCTGCTTCCCGATACACACCTCCAACAGTCTGGGAACGCGTCTGAATTGTAATATGTATCAGGGAAATGCTATCTGGCTGCCCTATTGGGTACCGATGCTGCTTTCTGTGTCTCCCCCTCGCTTAATAAGGTGTGGGGTGCCTCCGGATTCTCGCCTGCTTGGACTGAACAGAATGACTTGGCCCCCTGACTGTAGGGCACAGCCGACTCACCTTGCCTGGACATCAGGGTATCACTATTTTCCAGACTCAACGCCCACCCCGATTCTCACTGTCTTATTTCTCAAATCAGTTTTTGCCTCGGAAGTAACGGGATTCAGAGAATAAGAAGGTACTTGTCTCTTGTGTCCTGGAAAGTGGGCCATGCCGTCCGGGCCAAATGAACCAAAGAAGAGCTGGTGGACGGTCTCGGGGATGCTGATGGGAGCTGGTCCGCGCAGGTGTTGCTGTGTGGGTCACGCGGCGGCGCTCCCTCCGCGCGGCCGCCCCGGTGCTGCGGCTCTCCGCCTCCTGTGTCTTTGAGAAACCTCCCGACTCCTCCCAGGAACACATATTTCATTATCTGCTGTGGTTACCTCTCGATCCTGGGATCCCCGGCTGTATTTGAAACTACCTCCCTCTCAAAGAAGACAAGGGGATTATGCCAGGAGCATCTCCTTTTGGTGTGTGTGTCTGGCATTTGTGCACACACACGTCTGTGCTTACAGGCTCTTTGGCACCATTTCCAATGAGTCCTGAAGAAGGAAATGGCAACCCACTCCTGTGTTCTTGCCTGGAGAATCCCAGGGACAGAGGCGTCTGGTGGGCTGCCATCTATGGGGTTGCACAGAGTTGGACATGACTGAAGCGACTTAGCAGCAGCAGCAGCAGCCAGTGAGTTCTTCCGGCCTGTCTCCCTGGAACCAGCAGTGACCTTAAGCTGGCAGAAATGTTATGATCCAGTTGTTAAACACAGATACTACTAACACTTAAGTTACATAAACTTACCTTTTAATAAATTATATTCAAAACAAAGCTATTAAATACTCACAGCTCCTGGCTTCCTAGTCCTTTCACGACCTCTGCCTATTTTTATCTGTGTTCCTGAGTCTGTCTGGGTCTGGATAGCGGAAATGCTACAGGCCTGTGAGCAGCTGCGCGTGGTCCTCAGCCCTGCAACGGGAGGTGACCTTGCTAGCCTGAAGCAGCCTTAGGAGTATTTACACCACAGAAATAGGCAAAAGCTATAAACCAAGCCTTGGTTGATTGTTTATATTGTCTTGGTGAAAGAAAAGTAACTACAGTGTTAATTGTGCAGGTTAAATATATGCATATCATGACTGTAGTCATTACCTTATGAATAAGATAAAAAAAGGGGAAGTATTTCCTTAGCACAGTAATTTAAAAAAAAAAACAAAAAAACAACTATTATCCAACTCAGCACAGAAGCCACTGGTGCCACTGAAGAATGGGTGACATTTCAAAATAGTGACTGTCTCAGTTATTTCACTTTCATCTTGCTGGATAACTTAAAAGCATCAACCAGTACTCATTAGCTACATCTTGACCTGGTATGCAAGAGTTAACCAAGAAGCAATGAAAGCATTGGGTGAGAGTAAGCTAGTCCTGTGAAACTTACAATGAAGAATGTTGCATATTTCATTTTTAGTGTGTCAACATCTTTTATATCACTAAATTTTATAATCAACTTGTGTAGAGTTGGTCCTCCTTATCCGTGGGTCTCCCATCTCGGGATTCAGCTAACTCAGATCATAAATATTTGGGGGAAAAGAGCTCCAGAACTAGCTGAAAAGCAAAGGTTGAGTTGGCCACATGCTGGCAACTATTAACAGAGCGTTTGTATTGCATTTACAGCTATTTATATAGCATTTGCATTGTATTAGGTATTTCAAGTAATCTGGAGATTAAAGTAGAGGAGAATTGAGTGTGCTTAGGTTATATGCAGATGTGGTGCTATTTTATGTAAAAACCCTGAGCATCCTGGGATATGTGCTCCCAGGGGCATCCTGCAGGCAATCCCAGGAGGATCCGAGGGCCGCTCTGTGTACATTTATAGGCGTGCCTTCATTTTGGACAGCAGGAATACTGGAGTCAGTCAGCTGCCCCCTTGAGCAGGTGTTGGAGGAGTCATTGAGATGGCGTGTGCAGGGAGGTCTGCTCCAGCGCCTGGTGCGGTGTGGCGGAGACAGCTGTGGTCGTCAGCGCTGTCTCAGTCCTGGTGACCATCGGAGGGAGCAAGGTGACGTGTGCCTGCAGTGTGTCCGAGAGCAGACTCGTCCCCTCTGATGGGCTGCCCGGCTCGCCTGCTCGAGACTGCATGCCCGTGGTCCCAGGATGTTTGTTTCCCCAGCACAAAAGTCACCCGTGCCAGGCGGATCGCAAGTCCTCCCCTGTCTCTCGATCCTAACGGCCCTGCTGCAGGCTGTACAGAGCCGGGGAGAAGCAGGGGGGCTGCTGTTCAGGTAAAGGCCGCCAGTCACCTCCCGCCTCTCCACCAGCACACATGTGGCCTCTGAATACCGTCAGACCATTCCTGTCTCCTTAAACCAAGCCTTTCCGCGTGCTTTACAGGCAGCCCTTCTGCCCAGAGACCCTGACCTTTCCAGAAGAATCTGAAGTCTTTCAAGAGCTCTGAAACCATGCCAGCCTGAAATGTCCACCTGAAAACAAAAGGAAACCTGACGACACCTGGCCACCCCGTGGAGAAGGCCCAGGACCTTGCAGGGCTCTTAGGCATTGCTGGCTCTTTGAACTTGCAGGTCATTTCTGTTTCTGAGAGCCTGGCGTCCTGGCTCCCAGGCCTATTGCCTACAACAAGCCCTGGAGCAAAACCCTTCCAGAGTGATCACGGTACCTCCTGGCTCCCACATCCTGCTCTATTTCTTGTTATTCTAGCTGAGTACTGCATTCAGACAGAGGTTGCCAATAAAGTTTATTGTAGGAGCTGTGTGTCAATATCTGTTGTACCCCCCGCCTAGGGTGCTTGTAATTAAAATGCCACAGATAGTCTGGGAGAGGCATGAAAATTTGATGGCAAATTGATTTCAGGTTCATCTTGAAATTTGTCCTCAGCTGGACTCGATACGCCTGGCAGCCGGGGGACGGCTTTTGTCAGAAGGGTCTGCTGGAATGAGACAGAGCTGTCTTGATCTGAATATTAAATACGGCGTGCTGTTTATGACAGATGATTCCTTCAGTGCTAAAACACATAGCTACTTCTCTTTACACATTCTTCTCCATTGAATGTGTAAGATAGGATCACATGGATCTACTTTACATATGAAAAGAAGTTGTATGAAACTCTCTGGGCATAAAAAATAAAGAGTTCTAGAAAGGCTGGCTTCAAACACAGGATATTCTGTCCAATATTCCAAACTTAGAAATGCTCCTTGGATCTAATTTAAGAAAGCTAGAAAAATATTGGTAATCAAGATGGCATCATCGACTATCACAGCCTGATAGTGTGTCCTTAGAGAAGTGTGTTGTGAAAAAGAGAAAAAAGCCGCATATGTGGGTGAAAAAATCCCAGTATTTAATATAACGAATTGCCGGTTCCTGTAAACTTGCATTTAGGCATCACATTATAAAAGCCATTATCCTTATGTATTGTTCATGCAGAAATGCACTGTGATGATAACATGATTTTAAAAGTATATTTGTTTTTAGAGTTTAATTTGAAAAAGGTATGAGGGAAAATAATGTGGAGATTTGAGTGTTTTTTAATTTTAAAAATGCGTCATTCAGTTGAATTAACCATGTGCAGGAAAAGCCATTTTATAATCTGAGACTGTTTATTGGGCAATTAATTGTATTTACTTTAGAATTCAATGTGTGATTAGAAACAGAATTGGAAAGAGCAATATTCAAAGGGGTGCCTTCCTTCATTCCTCTGGCAAATAAGAATTGAGCCCCTTCTCTGTGCAAAGCAAAACTGGATGAGAAGAGATTCCTAGGTGGGGACTTCAGTGAGGCCCATGTCCCAGACTACCCTGTCATTTATGTATATCATATATATATATAATATTTTTATTATATATGTCATACATATAATTAAATTATAATGTATAATGATATCATAAAATAATATAATAATATTATATACTCACTTATATGATACTTTCATCAATTTTTTAAAAAATGCTTGAACTGGTGATGCCCACATCTGCCCAACTGGCTTAAAGATAAATGAAGGCTGTAGTTTCATTCCTTCTATAATGGGATTTTAAGATGGAAACAGAGGCAGTTCCCTTCGCTTCCTGAGAGAATCAAGATCTACATCTTGCTCAGTGTCTTTTCTTAGACAGTCACAGGTACCGAGGCCCATCAGTGAAAAGAGCTCAGCATATGCTCATGGCTCGTCAAAGTCACTCCTTTGCACATTCAGGAGATATTTATGGATCTTTTATTAGGACAGTTTTTATGGCCCAAGATTAAAAGTTAAAAGTTAAATAGTAAAAGTAATGAAGACGGGCCTTTGGAGGATCCAGCCGGTTGTGTTTTCGTTCCCTCCGCTGGTCAAGGCCCATTGAATTTTGATGATAGCATTAAAAGAAGGAAAAAAGGGATGCCTCGATTCGTCTTTGGAAGGAGACAGTGTCTGAATTAGCAAATTAATAAAATAAGCCTAGACTCCAAAGATGCTAATTTATATCTTCTCTGTAAGTAGCAGGCTTTTCTTTTCTGATGGGGACTTTGTTTGTGGCATCTTTAATGTTCTCAGGAAATACTGTGGGCAACATTTGATAAAACATTTAATTGTTTGATCATAGAAGATAAATATCTAGATAGTGCATCCACAGCCCTGAGAGAAGTGATCAGTAGAAAACAGTGCTTCCTGAAGGTTTATCCAAAGGATTGTTTTAGTTGCTGAAGTGCTTTATTTTAAGGTAGTTCCTGTTGGGCCAGGGACCAGGTTCAGAACGGAGCTTCACTGTGTGATGAAGCAGAGATCTCGTGGAGGTAGTTACCATGGTAGCCTGGTCTTGTAGTGTGGATTGTCTGTGGAGTCCACTGATATTTATGGATGCACAGAGCGGGCAGATAAAGAAGAACTCTGTGGTCAAAACTGTTTCAGAAGTGCAGTACTTATCAGAAAGGGAAAGAATCATCTTGTTTTCAAACTTTACATCATGACCACTTACCACCCACCCCACATTTTGTTGTCTGTTACGTAGGACAGTATTATATATTGGGTTAGCCAAAAAGTTTGTTTGGGTTTTACTGTAGTAGCTCATGGAAAAACCCAAATGAACTTTTTTGGCCAACCCAATAGAACACCCAAGGGAGAGAGAGTGTTTTCCAAATTTATATTGCCACTTAGCTCTTGCTTTCCCCTCTCCTTTTATCATTCTGTGGGTCCAGCCTTCTTTGGATCATTCTTCTGGAGACTGACTTTACTCGAGGGAGTCTGTTGCAAGTCCTGACTGACACAACACTGCAAAGATTAATCGTGTGACACATTTTTTCCCCATATGTTATATATTTTTAAAACCCTGTTAATGGGTTAAAACATTTAGGAAGAGTTTTTCTCTGTTGACAGAGCCCTCAACTATCAGACAAAAATTCAGGGTGACTTTCAGAAATACCAAGATTGTCTATACTGTAGTCTAAAAGGAGCCGATTTTAATATCTTTACTAATGCATTTGCTGTAACTCTCTCCTTTAGTAATTAGATAATTATGTATAATTAGCACATTAATTACGTGCAACAGCTGCAGTTGATTGTGTGTGTGTGTCTGTGTGTGTGTGTACAACCGTTTGGCAACAGCTTGTGAGTTCACTATTAGACCTGTGAAATCTTTCTCCTTGGCATGTTTTCACTGTTTTTTTTTCCTTGAGTGTGGAGGTGAAAGGCAGTGAGGTGAACTAAAAGTTAACAAAGATGAAATGATCCTGCCTTGCTCTGGCTGTAGGTTTGGAGGAGAGTATCATCACCTGCCCCTGGGGCGCCCAGCGCGGAGAACACCTCCCTGGCCAGTTACCAGGTTCGCCAGGTGACTCGCTGCCCTGGAGGCAGGGAGCTGGGGTTTTCCTACGCATTTAAAGTATGCACTTACTGTTGGCCAAAGACTTGTTATATATTATTAAGTGGGCTGAGCAGTTTAAAAAATCATGTGTGCAGAGTGGTTTCCTTGTTATATAAAAACGGAAAATGGATTTACATAAATAATATCACCATAAATTAGCTGCCTGCCTGCCTTTCCTCGAGAAATATTGATGAGTTATCAATAAGTGCCACTCCCATCCTGGTGCTGCGACTACATCAAATAACACGATGGCCACCATCTGTGACTTGGAAATGGAAGGCGTTTTGTTTTTAACTATTTTCCTAAAGATGAATGGCAACTCACTCCACTGTTCTTGCCTGGAGAGTCCCATGGACAGGGGAGCCTGGCAGACTACAAGTTCATGGGGGTTGCAAAGAGTCGGATATGACTGAGCGACTGAGCACAAAAAATATTTTCCTGAAGTTGATCATTTTCTGGAATGAATTTGTCACTTTTATCATCAGAAAAAAAAAAGCCTTCAAATTGCATGGAAGAGTTGAAGATACTATTAGTTCAGTCGCTCAGTCGTGTCCAACTCTTTGCGACCCCATGAACCGCAGCATGCCAGGCCTCCCTGTCCATCACCAACTCCTGGAGTTTACTCAAACTCATGTCCATCGAGTCGGTGATGCCATCCAGCCATGTCATCCTCTGTCGTCCCCTTCTCCTCCTGCCCTCAATCTTTCCCAGCATCAGGGTCTTTTCCAATGAGTCAGCTCTTCGCATCAGGTGGCCAAAGTATGGGAGTTTCAGCTTCAGCATCAGTCCTTCCAATGAGCACCCAGGACTGATCTCCTTTAGGATGGACTGGTTGGATCTCCTTGCAGTCCAAGGGACTCTCAAGAGTCTTCTCCAACACCACAGTTCAAAAGCATCAATTCTTTGGTGCTCAGCTTTCTTTATAGTCCAGCTCTCCCATCCATACATGACCACTGGAAAAACCATAGCCTTGACTAGACGGACCTTTGTTGACAAAGTAATGTCTCTGCTTTTTAATATGCTGTCTATAATTTCCTAATAAGCATAAGGCTAGGCACATAGTAGGGGCTCAGTAAACACTTCTTGAGTTAAGTGGAGTTATATTTGCATTTGAAAGCAACACTGAGATCTAACACCAGCTTATCAATTTTGTGTGTGTGTGTGTGTGATTTGTTTGCCCTTTTGCAATCGTTTATTGCCCTGGAGGTACCCCCTGGGAGGAGTGGGTGACAGGCACATCCTCTACAGACTGGTCCTCTGAAGACCACTGATGAGATCTTACAGGCTCCTGTCTCCATCTCTGGCCAGACCCGGCGGCGCCCAGGTGCGATGTCAGGCCTCTGTCAGCCGGGACGCAGTGTGGTCTCTCCGAGCCTCCCCACTTCAGCTCCGTCTGCACCTACCTTCCCAC
Source organism: Cervus canadensis (assembly GCF_019320065.1). Lineage (NCBI taxonomy): Eukaryota > Metazoa > Chordata > Mammalia > Artiodactyla > Cervidae > Cervus > Cervus canadensis. The sequence goes on along the minus strand of NC_057403.1, from coordinate 59,360,239 downwards.
CTGCCAGGCTCCAAGCCCAGGAAGACTGCATGCTCAGCACTATGGCAAGTTTCTTCTGAAAAGGAGGCTTTGCAGGGGGCAGAGAGCTTTCTCCCTAACACATCAGCACATTCGCTTTAGAAAAAAAACGAAGATAGACAAGAAGGAAACCCTCTAAGCGCGGCATCCCGGCAAAGCAGAAAGATTCCTGACAGTGGCCATCTTTGGCTAGCAGGAATTTTTGGCTTTGTTAGTTCTGTCAGTCAGTCTGTCTCTCTCTCTTTCTCCCCAGTTTGGTGTCTTATTTTTCTCCCTCTCTTTCCTTCCTAGCCTCCCCCTTTATTCACTTAAGAAGAAAATTTTCCCACACATTAAGCGGTAGCGTGTGCTCACCACAGTCAGCGAAACCACCCTGATGAATAACACAAAACAACATCTAGGACATCCCCCATTTCCCTCTGGGGCCCCCAGCCGTGCCAGCCTCCCAGCAACCATAGCTGACAGCGGCCAGGAGCCCTTGCTCTGCCTGCGATCTCTTGCATCCCTGCAGGGACACCGCTGGCCAACGCGGAGGGTTTGCTGTTTGCTCTCAGAGGAGCGCTGCCCTGTGGAGGCCAGAGCGCTGCCCCTGGCCGGCTCATCTCCCCAGCCAGTGATCAGGGATGTCCTTCCAGCTTCAGGAGATGGAAGTGCGAACTCCTTTCTTCTAATAGCTGCATAATACTCCATAGTATGGATGTTCCATGATTTGTTGCAATTAGACTTCCATCCGTTTTAAATTCTAATGTTCAGAGCTTTCCGGACATGTGGAAGCATTTTAGAAAATTGACATCATGTCTGTAAACGTACGAACTCGAATTCCCTCTTGAATGTCCTGATACTTAGAATGCCCCGCACACGTGGCTTGTTTGTACACTGTTATTCCCCAAACATTTGTCTCTGTTTTGTACATGTGCCGTCTCCTCGTATTCCTCTGAGCCCTTCCTACATGCCTGCAGAATATATCTTCTTTTTTTTTGGCATGGGCAGAAGTCCAGCAGAAAGAATACTTATTTAACATAATTTAAACATGAGGGTTTTCTAATGCTACTTCCATTTAAATAATTCAAAAAGCTGTAGCAAGGTGTCTGAATACGAAGGGAAGAGAGCTGTTAATGGAAACATCATCGAGGCTGAAGACAAACTGTGTTATTCCGTCTGTAACTGAAGAGTCTAAGATAGAGATCAAGATTAACATTGTCATCTCGGGTGGTGTGTTATCTGAGTCACCTGCTCCTTTCTGGAGGCACCAGTCTGATTCCTGTGAAATCTTTTTTCCTCCTCTTTAGGAATGACGAATTTGCAGTGGCCTAAATTTGAGCTATGTTTTTTGTTTGCCATAAGTATTTTTTTATAAGTTTTATGAAAAAGTCATACATGATGTTTTTTATTCAGGGCAACTGTCCTTCAAATATGAAGCAGCTATCTTAGAATATTAACATCTTGGCCTGCATTTATAGCAGCATGAATGATTTCTTCTGAAACTGACATATCAAGGAGCTTCTCATCTATTATTAACTTAACTTTTCCTCAAACAAAATATTTATCAGATGTAACTTGATCCCCAAATTCCTTTCCTTGCTTAACCAGAAGCTGTCACACACTCACACACACACACACACACCCTCAGTCTTGGTTTCAACATTTTAAACATCCACCGAAAACTAATAGAAGGAGCAATAGAAAATCGCCAGAGTTGAAATTATTTCCAGCTATGTTTAAATATGAATGTCTTGTTCGACTCTTAGCGTATGTATTTATGGCCGTGTGATATCATTATGGCATCGTAATGAATGTCTGCTGAATTATAGGGGATTCAGCAGGGGATACAAATGGACTTGAATTCTGTAACTGCCATGCTGCTGTCCGAGAAGGGCGGAAGCTGACATATCCCACCCCCCACCCCACCCCGCATTAACACATCTGTCAAGCATCCGCAGTCCTCTGTGCGAGCCTCATCTGTTAGGAGTGAGCGGCGGGGTGGCCGGAGGAGGCTCTGTGTGACCGGACAGGTGTGAAATCACCAGGCGCGTCATGGAGCTGCCTGGCGTGGCTGTGGGTCTGCTTTAATCTGGGCTACGAATTATATTGTGCAGACCTTTAAATTTTTTTTCCTTTCTTATTCTGAATGCCAACTTGAAATGAACTGACTCGGATGCCTTATTATTTAGCCTTTATTTTGTGAGTGAGCATACGGTTGTGCAGAGCGCAGAGGCGGGGTGAGCCGAGGAGGTGCTTGGCCCTCAGTTTGGTTTCAGCACCTCCCTTACCAGCTGTGTGCCTGGAGCCAGGTGACTAAACACTCTGGGCTCCAGTCCCTCACACTGCGTGGGCACAAATAATACTCTGTACTCTCCAGTGTGCTCATAAGATGCGCATCACTGGGAGTGTTAAGGGCCTGGCAAGTGATTCCTAAGGAATGGCTGGAAACGTGGGAGTTGACATGGCTCTTTGGACTGTTTCTGTTATTAGCATGAATGTTCTCTCTATGGAGCACATTCAGTTCCCTTAGGAGTCATTTCCCCCAGTTTTACACAGTAGGAACTTGCCATGTTAGCCCCAGAACCACGTATTTGCCAGGCACCCTGATTTCATGCATTGAAGAGGTACTTACTGAGTGCCCGTTGTGCAGGAGGCCTAGCGCTGGGCTCTGGGAGACAGCGGGCAGCCGCTCCCGACCAGTCCCCCGGCCCTGGCATGGAGGCCACGGACTGCTCAGAGGGGACGGTTCTGAGAAGCTTATTCCGGCTGCAGAGAGGTCTGCCTCTCCCCGGGACCTGGTGCTTCCTGCGAGGGTGTGGCGCCCAGGCGGGACTGGAGGAGCGCAGGGCTCCGCATCACTGCGCTCAGTGACGCTGTAGGCAGCGCCCAGGGGCACCGCCTGCTGACCCGGGCCCTCTCCCACAGTGTGGGGTGGGTTGGCTTCTGTCCTCAGGAGCACCCGGCAAAAACTCCTCTGCTCCCCATTTCCTGTGCTGGATGTCTCAGCGCTTGCCAAGGTTGGTGAGTCTGACTCTTGCTTAGCTCTTTCCCAGTCCAGTCTGGTGCATTGGATCGCATTGTAGACACAGATGTAGTCTGCAGCACAGCTGCCGGGCTCTGTTCATGAGCCGTGCCTCACGTTGTGTCACCGTGTAAACGGGGACCCCACGGGGTTGTAACCATGAGAGGTTTCGTGTGTTAGAATGCCCGGGACCGCCTCGCGCGGGGTGAGGGCCACACAGCCCCTTGCTTTTGCTGCTGCCGCTTCTTATGAGTACATGCCTCGTTCTGATCATACTCATCTTGGGGGCATTTCAAGTCACAGTTTGGCTTAGTTCCACCCTTTCTCTCACCCTGTACCCCCTCTCCCCATCAAACCCATCCATGTAAGACTAAACAGGTTAACAATCTGTTTCCCTCTGAATTTTTTTCTATGCTCATATACATTTATATGAATCCTCCATGTGGATATATATACAGATACACATATATACTTAGTGTTTTTTTGAGATTTTTTTTCTTTTTGATAGTTTTGTGCGATACAACATGGAATCATACTATGCACACTGTCCTGTATCTTTTGTTTCTCATCCAACGGTGGCGTGATAGCCCACGGTGTGGAAGTACCACGATTTACACAGTCATTCCCTGTCTCAGATGGGTTGCAGGGCATCTGTTTAGTTTCCAAAGATTTCTCCACACACTCCCGCCCAGCCACAAATAGTGATAGGATAAGCGTCTTTGTTCCTATGTCCAGACAGATGCTTTTATTTTAGTGGGATAGATTCCCAGGTGTGGGATCGCTGGGCCAGACTCTAAATTTTTTAAATGGATTTTTATCAATCTAATGGACTGTGCTGACGAGAGCCAGAATCCTGATAGAAACACTCAGCTGAGAGTGAATTTTTTAGATGTAAAAGTGGATGGTAATTAAGCGCCCACACATTAAAAAAGAGTAATTTGACGAGTGTATCACAGTATTAATTGATTATAGTGTCTGGAAGACTTTGGATTCCAGTATCTGACGGCGAGGAAGCAGGTGGAACCTCTGCCAGTTACGCCCACAGATTTTGCACACAAGTGTCTGGAAGTAGCTAGCTTATCTTTGCTTGGAGTTTCATAGGACAGACATTGCTAGTGTGTCGACTTGGATGCCAAGCACCGGTGATCGGTGTTTGTCCACATTGTCCAGTGGATTGGGCTGTTGAGGCTGATCCAGGCCGGGGCGTCGGGGTCCTGGGGACCCTGGTTGGTTGGTTTTTCATGAAGGACAGGGTGTCTGGGAAAGCATCAAGCGTGCATGTGTTTGCCTCCCATGAGCAGAGTGGGCATTTCACCTCCCAGATCTCAGAGCTGGCAGCGGAACGTTCTGTGACGTGGACTGCCTTCCTCCACATCTCCATGGGGCCGATCACCTACTGCTTAGAGGCCCAGCATTTGTAAGCCCAGGGAGGAGCTTGATGGTGCCTGACAGGTGACCCATGAGTTTGCATTTTACCCAAGGTGTTAGCAAGCAGGAAGAACCAGGAGAGCCCAGAATAAATAACAGTGTCAGTGGCGGGGGGGTCATCAGAACGAGCAGAACCGGATGGAGGACCGACCTTCTAGGACAAGGGCGAGAGCTTCCAGACCCTTCCAGAAACACCTCCTTTGTCTTGGAGGAGAATCGAGTTGTTATGTTCAGCCACTCAGCTAAGCTTTTCCTTGAATTAAACTGTTGGACTACTTCCTTCTGTAACGTAATTCTTGATCCCATTGGATCTTGGAGAGTCCTCAAGACGTTGTGTGCATCTCCTCTGCTTTTAGTAATTACTTTTAATTGGGGTCCAGTAAGTGGTGATGGGGGAGATTCCAGGAGCGTATCAGAGAGTTAGGAGAATGTGGGAGGGGCCAGAGTGAGTGAAAAGCTGTATTCTGACCACAGTATCTGCTGAAATCGAGCTAGTCACCTAGTTGGGTAGGCTTCCTCTTTTAACGTCTGGGTAGAGCTCTTCTGAATTTTTTTCAAATCCAGAAGTTGATCTCAGCTTCTTCATTCACTCAAGTGCTGTTCTCTTTACCAAGGCACAAAGTGCATTCCTGAAACCTGGAAGTGGTTGAAAAATGAGGGTTAGAATTTGAAAATTAGAAAAAAGCCAGTGAAATCATGACACCGTTCTGGTTCATTGAATGCTTGTTCTATATTAAAGAAAACACAAAAAGTCTTCTTTTCTGAGTGTTTCTCAGACTGGGCTTTTCCCCATAAGCCACCTCCATGCTCATGCTCTGAAAGTTTTCTCCTGCGGCGAATGGTGAGTAGTCACCCCAGTCCTAGGCTCCGGCTGCAACCTCCGCCTGTGGCTCCTATGTCACTGCTCTCTGACTTCCTCAGAAGCTGTTACATGACCTCCAGATCTCTCTCTGACTCCCTGTATTACCATTAGAAGACATCCACACTGGGAAATCGCTCAGTTCCTGTTTTTGATTAATATTTTATCAGCCGCGAGAGGAAATGGTATTCTGTAGCAACACTAATAAGTAATTGAGCAGATGAGATGTTCCTGCTGGCTTTGGTGAAAAGAACAGGCAAGGTTACAGGCAGAGAGCTCGGGATAATAAAGTCAGGTGTCCGACGCGAGTGTCTAGTAGCTTAAAATCCACCACTGGTGTGAGCAGGAACCCAGCACTGAATCCTTCTTTGAGCATTGGCTTACCTGTGTCATTTTATTGACAGTAATTGTTGTAGTAGTAATAATTACTGCCTTTGTTGAAAGTAACATATCTAAAGCAAATGGAGTTAAAATGTGAATTCTTACAGTATTTAATATGCAGCATTATGTATAAAGTCAGGGTTACACCGGATAGGCAGCAGAACCCAGCAAAGGTTGAGAATTCCACTCACCCCACTGTATTCAAATTGTCCTGAAAGAGAGGAAGTACCATAGCCATCAGGAATAATACCGTCCGGCCATTACCAAATCATCAATGTTTAGGGGGCTGGAGGTCACGGGCTTAGTGGCAAGTCTCATCTGTCCTTATGCATCTTAAATGTCTGCATTCTGTATCTGGGTGGTGGTATTTTAATTCCCACCGGACAGTCTGATGGGAAGAGAGAGAATTCTTCTTCTGTAGTTACTTTTCTTCTTCTTGGGTGAGGAGACCTTCTGCTGTTTGTAATGTAGTGGGGCCTGGCCTCCATGAGTGGAGGTGCTTCCGGCACACCCCACAGGCCTCCTTGCTCAGAGAGATGGCGTCTCCCCTCATACCTGGTGTCCGGCACGGGGTGTCTGGTTCAGGAGACCAGGACTCTCGGGCGTCAGAAAACTGCTGCCCGGGCTCTCCCTGCAGGAGGTTGGGCTCTCCTGGGAAGCCCTGACTGCAGCCAGGAGCAGGTCTTGTAGGCTAGCAAATTGCAGGTAAGAACATACCACCATTTTCAGAAATACCCGTGGGTTTTTCTTCTCTCTCCATGAGTATTTTATTAGCATTTTCTACTGCACTCCAGCCCCGTTCACTTAGGCCTGTGTTCCCCTGCATCAGATGGGGACTTCCATTAAACTGCGGCAGTTCCAGTTTGTGCAGTTAGCAAGTCGACATCCATGACCGCGGACCGTCTTTCCACCTGCAGACCTCACCTTGGAAATCTCTGATGTGTTTGGGCTGACTCCCTTTTCTGTGTGTCCTTCTCTTTATGAAGTTCCCGTTTTTATTGCTTGCTCAGGCACTGTTATTGTTGCTTTTTAAGGGAAGTTGTCATGAGACGTCTGACGTGGGAACCAGGCCTGGCCCTCAGGGATGCGGCCGCACGTACTATTATTTGTCGTTGTTTAAAATTGTTTTCCATCAATTCTTCTCAGTCTCTCGCGCCGTTAAAATCCAGCTTAGCAAAATGGGATTGATTGGAGAGTTCACATTTGCCCTTTAATGAATTATCAGCATTTTATCAAATAACATTAAATATCAATGGACACTGAAATACAAGAACTAGTTCATTTCTTTTGACAACACACATGTTTTCTTATCAAACCAAATATAAAATACTTGTCTTTGAGAAATAGTCCCTGTGGGACTTCCCTGGCGGTCCAGTGGTTAAGACTCCGAGCTTCCAGTGCAGGGGGCACAGGTTTGATCCCCGGTCAGGGAACTAAGATCCTGCATGCTGCAGGGCATGGCCAAAAATAAATAAATAAATAAATAAATAAGAAGAAATAGTTCTTGTAGTTCTTGCTTTGCAATCAGGGACCACACATGTGAGTAGCAACATGTTTTGCAGCCTCCACTGTATTCTGCTGGAGTGGGGACGATGAAGCTGTGCACACTAAGGTGTCCTTTCTCTCCTTTTTGTTTAATTTTTAAGATTATTTAATTGGAAGCTAATTACTTTATAATATTGTGGTGGTTTTTGCCATATGCTGACATGAATCAGGCACGGGTGTACATGTGTCCCCCATCCTGACCCCCTCCCACCCGCCTCCCCCTCCCATCCCCCTGGGTTGTCCCAGAGCACCGGCTTTGAGTGCCCTGTCTCATGCACTGAACCTGGACTGATCATCTGTTTCACATGTGGTAATACACATGTTTCAGTGCTGTTCTCTCAAATCATCCCACCCTCGCCTTCTCCCACAGAGTCCAACAGTCTGTTCTATACATCTGTGTCTCTTTTGCTGTCTCACATATAGGGTCATCGTTACCATCTTTCTAAATTCCATATATATGTGTTAATATACTGTATTGGTGTTTATCTTTCTGACTTACTTCACTCTGTATAATAGGCTCCAATTTCAGCCACCTCATTAGAACTGATTCAGGTGCATTCTTTTTAATAGCTGAGTAATAGTCCATTGTGTATATGTACCACAGCTTTTTTTATCCATTCATCTGCCAATGGACATCTAGGTTGCTTCCATGTCCTGGCTATTGTAAACAGTGCTGTGATGAACACTGGGGTGCACGTGTCTCTTTCAATTCTGGTTTCCTCGGTGTGTATGCCCAGAAGTGGGATTGCTGGGTCATATGGCAATTCTATTTCCAGTTTTTTAAGGAATCTCCACACTGTTCTCCATAGCGGCTGTACTAGTTTGCATTCCCACCAACAGTGTAAGAGCGTTCCCTTTTCTCCACACCCTCTCCAGCATTTATTGTTTGTATACTTTTGGATAGCAGCCATTCTGACCGGCATGAGATGGTACCTCACTGTGGTTTTGATTCACATTTCTCTGATAATGAGTGATGTTGAGCATCTTTTCCTGTGTTTGTTAGCCATCTATATGTCTTCTTTGGAGAAATGTCTGGTTAGTTCTTTGGCCTATTTTTTGACTGGGTCATTTATTTTTCTGGTATTGAGCTGCATGAACTGCTTGTATATTTTTGAGATTAATTCTTTGTCAGTTGCTTCGTTTGCTGTCTTAAATACTTCTCCGCTCCTAGGACCCGCGGGCCAGGGCCGCAGTGTGCTGGGCTGGGCACTTCACGTCTGGAGCCCATCGCAAGGGGCTGACGTGGGAACCAGGACACCACGTCTTCCAGCTCCGTTTTCTTGTCCCCAGTTGTGTGGACCCTGACACAGGGCATCCTGGTTTGAGACTTATCAGAAGTTTCAGGAAGAGGATCACTGCTTTAAGAAAAAAGCTCTGAGGGAAGAAAAGTATAACTCTTTCCCTTCTTACTGGATATATGAAAATCATCTGCATGCGATGTATTGTTTGGTTGGGACATCCCATTTTGCCTTCCAGAGCGCATGTATCATCAGATCCCTCTGGCATGCAGCAGGTGGTTCTGGCTTCTGTGATTTTGATGAAGGAGCTTCTGTAATAGGATTTTTGTGCCTGCGCACAAGGCCGTGGTTGTAAACATACACTTCTGGGTCTTCACTAGGGCAGAGGGATGGAGCTCCGAGCACCAAGAGTGGGAGGAGAGGGTTGGGGGAGAGAGGAGCAGGTGTGGTCAGGTGGGGGGCTGCTCATGGCTTCAGACCCCCTTGCTGACCTGAAGTGGTCCTTACATCTTGGGGAGGGGGTAGCAGAGGGAGGGAAGCCAGTAGTGGACTGGCATCTAAGGAATCGAGCCCAGGGACGCTGCTGGACATTCTCCAATGCAGAGGAAAGCCCCCTTGACAGAGTGTCAGTCGCACCAAGATTGAGAAACTCCACTCTGACTGGTCCTGAAAGATTCAGGGCGGTGATGTCACAGGATGGGTGACTGGGAGGGGTGGGAGTTTTTAACTCACCCAGTGGTATTTCATCCTCGCTTGCTCTGGCCGATTAGGAAAGAATTAACTGCAGAAGGTTGCCCTCACCATCGCCCATCTAGAAAGCATGCCTGTTCAAGGTTGCTAATTGCAGTGTTCTGTTGCCAGGGAAAACAAACATCAGGATTTCATGATTGATTCATGATTAGTTTAAAATTAATGCTGCTCTTGTTACACAACGCACTGGTAAGTAGAGGGAAGAGAATTTTTGCTTCGGGATCCTAAGTCAACACTGCAGTAAACACCTAGCAAACCCATTTATCTCGGGCTTAATGCTTTGCTGTTTCCTCTAAGCTCTTCTTAGGTGCCTCTGGGCTTTTTAACATTCTTTGGCAGTGGTAATTTATTAATTGATTTTTAAATTTGGCTTGTGAAAATGAACTTTAGTTAGGAGTTTAAGGAGAATGGAATGGCCTATTTGTTTTCCAGTAGCTGGTTTTTCATGGTCAGCCTTAGGGAGCAGTGGGAGGCAGAGCGCCTGGGGACTAGGAGGCCTTAGACCCCACTTCCTCACATCACCAGTGAAGGCTCAGCTGCTCAGTGAAGGACTTTCTGTCATAGATGTTTTAATAAAAATTGCTGATATTAGGTGAGCTCTCCCCATCAAATGCATCCAAACATAGCTTTGTATAGGTATGCTCAGCTATTGAATTTTTTGGCATTGGTTAGGTATGTTTTGTTTAATTTTAATTTTTTTTTTTGTCCCTTGGCAGTCTGATGGAGCCTTCTCACAATGTTTTAAAATGTTTACTATAAAATACCTAGGATAATAAAAGGCACAGATTATACTTCAGTAGGGTTCTGTCTGTGGCCCCAAGGCTTATATGGAAGCAAAATCACCATGTGATGCAATCATGGCTTTAGAAGTCGAAATCCAAGAGAAGACTCGTGGATGTTTCTATGTTACTATCTGAAATTCTTCACCCTGTAAACTTCAGTCTGGTCCAGCTATTGATGACACTAATGATCATGTATTTATTGATCATTTATCAATATTTATAGACCTCTTATAATATTTTGGTTGCTATGCTAAACATTTTATAGCATATTATCTCATTTCATTTTCACATCTCTGTAAGGTAGGTTATGCTCATTCCACAGGGTAGGAAATGTAGGCTCAGAGAAATAGCATTACAGTTCAAGTTTGGAAGTTAATTTTCAAACCTTTGCTCAGTCTTAATCTCTTCTGTTGTCTTCATTTCATTAACACTGTATGTTTTATTTTGGTGTGGCTCTTTGGAATTGTTTATATCTTAGGAGTTTGGCATATGTTTATTAGAAAAAATTCCTAGGTCCCCACAGTGTCAATAGGCAGGAATCAGACAAACCAAAGCAAAAGTCTCCATTCGGCTTCCTAGCCCTCCTGCAGACTTCGGTGTTCAAAAATCCTAAGGGATTTACCTTGATGGACAGCAGAAAGCAAGACAGAGTTTCTGGTCTCCAAGATGGACACTTTTCTGAATGTCTCCTTTATGTTTCTCCTTAGCATAAGAAGGAAGGGAGTGAACCTCTTTTCCTGACCTCCCTTAGGTTTGGATGGTTCCTTCCTCTGACTAAATTATGCCACCCGCTTGGTGAAAGCAGTTGCACGCTGAGAATGTGGTTATTAACATCGCTACCTGATCCAATATATTATTATCTTACACCAAAAATTATATTTTATAATTTGCTACCAAGTCTTTCAGTTTTCCTCGGATATCTGAAGTTGGATGATTAGAGACAGATTGTTGAAACTCACCAGTTACGGTGACTTTTTCAATGTCTTGTTGTCCACAATCTCGCTGCCCTTATTAACTCTCTTGGCAAAGTCAAGTCATGGATCTCGGTTTAGATTTCCAGGCACAGGTGTTTGTTTGGACAAAATGACCAGCAGAATACATATGAATATTGAGTAGCTGAATTTAGAAGAGCCTGATCTAGGTCTTTGGGGGCCCTTGGTTTTACTGTTATGCATTTCTATGTTTTCAAAACATATTGTTCTTTTTCTCAAGGGAACAAAGAAGGGCTAAAGTAATAGATGGATCTATGAGCCAGTCAGTCCCCACATTAGGAAGTTGCAATAGCTAATAATAGGCATGGCCTCTGTTAGTTAAGGAATGTTGGAGTTTTCTTTGTGAATTCCCTATCTAGAGAGGAAAGGGCTTCTTAAGGTTAAGAAAGCATTGTGAGGTGTGACATACCGGGCACAGTACTATGAATATACTATGAGTATACTATGAATATACTATGAGTATATGCAGTCAACGTCTTAAAATGTCTTAAAAATACATGCTTGCAGATGCAATCTCACTAATAATATGCTAAACAAAAGGATACTTGCCAGTGCAGAAAATACCAGTCAAGTGGTTCATTGCCCCACCCCTCAAAGAAAATGACCTTGAACCCTAAACTTGGATTTAAATCAGAACCATGTGAAGGTGCTTGTTAGGATCCTGCTTCGAATCCCTTGAAGCAGAGTCTCTGGACTTGGGGATGAGCTGTCTACTCTTTCACATCTCACCAGGTGGCCGTGCTGAGTTAGGGAGAAGCTGCTTCTGAAATAAAACTTGGGGAATTCAGGAGCACTCCGTCTGGACACCTCCCTGTGGAAATGGGTGGGTGATCGATAGAAATGCATATTCTGGCTTAGCCTCTTTAATTTTCTTAAGAGGTTATTAATCGTCTCTCCGTTTATTGGGTTGCCAAACGCTCATGGCTTCTGCCCATGTTTGGCAACAGAGCCTCTCTCTGCACCAGCAGCTCTTGCCAGGGGTTATAACTTAGGTCCCCGCACTCTCGCATTGATCAGACGTTTACTCTACTCGAGGAGAATCCATCTCCCCCTCTCCCCCTCTTTATGCTCTAACATTGATCTTCAGGACAGACAAGAGCACCCGGAAGCAGCATACCTGAGCTGCATGGTTTGGACTAGCAGCTGGCTGTTACTGTTTCACAGACTGCACACTGGCGCTTCCCAGCTGGCACTCGTGGTAAAGAACCCCACTGCCAGTGCAGGTCAGATGTCAGAGACAAGTGTTCGATCCCTGGGCTCAGAATACCCCTTGGAGGAGGGAATGGCATCCCACTCCAGTATTCTTGCCTGCAGAATCCCATGGACAGAAGAGCCTGGTGGGCTGCAGTCCATAGGGTCACACAGAGTTGGACACGACTGAAGCGACTTAGTGCATGCAGACTGCCCATAGAAAACCAGCGAGGGAGGGCCTTATGTAAGGAGCGCCTCTTCTCTGGCAGCCCCTGTGTTTCCAGGATCGGTGTGGTCAAGTCCCTGAGCTGTTGGAGGCAGCTGTGGACCAGGTGGCGCTGGGAGTTGGTTGGCAAGTGGCACGGAGCTGGCCCTGCAGGCAGTGTTCATCCTTTCCCCTTTAGACCAGACAGAGGGGTCACTTCTCATCATGCACCTCTGGTATCTGAGATTCCGAATGAACTAGTGGCACAGCTAATACATTATTTTAACAGATTTTCCAAGGTGCACTTGAGTGTCTAAAAGACTCCTAGGGTGAGAGGTAGCCAGGCTCTTCTGAAGGGAACACCTGTAGTTTCTCTGCTCCTTGAATGTGGTCCTTGGATCTCCATGGTCCATAGGTCTACCTCCGACTCATCTTTTGGGTTTCAGCTGAATTGTTGTTCCTCCAGAAAGACTTTCCTCGTGTTGTAGGACTAAGCTGGGCCACTCCTGGGTGTTCCTTCAGACCTTTCTAGATCCCCATCACTCATAGCACACTTGTTTGTTGTGTTTATCTACACGTCTGTCTTCTCCATGAGCCTTGTTGAAGGCAGACAGGCATCGGCCTCATTAATAGCTGGATCCCTGGTACCGAGTAGAAGGTCAGAGGCAAAATAGTAGCCCTACAGATATTTGCTAAAATTAAAAGATGGATGCTGAAAGAGTTCCTTGAAAGGTGGGTATAAGCCAGTGTTGAAATTCAGGTTATACTGGGAAAATGAATGTTAGAATCATGGAATCTCTGAGTTAAAAAGAGATTTATAACTGTCTGCCTGTTCCTGACCTAAAGTATAGACCTCCCAGCTCTACTGGCTGGCCACATTTGAGCAGAAGGCTTCAGCTCTCTGAGCCTCTTCCTTTATCATAATTGGAGAAACCCTGTTTTCCTCAGAATATTATGATGATTATGTCAGCCAGTCAGAACAAATGATAGTGGTGCCAAATAAATACTAGCTGGGTTTTTGTTGTGGTGGTTACTGTAAATCCCACTTGCATTTTTAAATCCTCACTAATTGACACCACCAACTGAAAACTATCAACACACTCATGGTGAGAGATAACTATTGTCGTTTTTCTGGAGGCTCAATTTTGATTTGAATATCTGAAGCATCTAATTTTCGCTACTGGAAAACAAACAAAAAAAACCCCGAAAATGATGCTTTGGGTGTGGTTTGGCCCAAGAGCAGAAGGAAACGCGGCACAGGGCAAGAAAGGTGTCCCGGAATCTCAGAAGGAAGTTGGGTAAACCGGAGGAGTCCCCATGTGCAGGCCACTGCCACGCCCCTCTCGCCTCCAAAGCATGCCCTGTGATACTCTCTTATGTCATGACTGCAGGCCGTCACCACCCCAAACCCCAAGTTCATGTCAGCGGGGAGAGATTGCCAAGACAGTCTGTGTCGCATTCTCTCCCTGTACCATCGGCTCCCTCCCTGCATGAAGCCAGCATTTCGTGGGGCATCTTGTGCCACGGGCAGAGGCTGCAGATGGACGGGGTCTGCCCAAGGAGATAGCATCTCCTGCTAACTCTGCCACTAACGTCAGAATCGGAGTGATCAGTGATGGGGGCCAAGGCTGGATTAGGTCTCTAGGGCCCCCGCTCTCTGAGCCTGGGAGAGAAATGATACAAGTCATCACCCCCTGCTTTGTCCTCTTCTGTCTCCTTCCTGCAGCACCAGTGACTCACTTTGACTGTTCTGGAGCTAATGGTAGGATTCTCTTTCTCCGAAGAGAAGTCAGGATAGGAGTGACAGGCGTTGCCCCCACAGGGATGTATACGCACATACTCTGCTTGGAACAGCAGGAAAAGGGGACACTAGGGGCCCTCAGATACGCGACTTCATCTGCGTCTGATGCTTCGTGCGTTTGGGGCTTGATGTTTGAGTTTCAAAGAGGAGCCCTGCCTTGGCTGGTATCTCCTGACTGGCGAGTACAGGCAGTTGGCCTGAGTGTGGACATCCCAGCTGTCCTGGCTGTTCATACTTGGGCAGAAGGCTTCACCTCTCTGAGCCTCTTCCTATATCAAAATTGGAAAAGTCCTACTTTCCTCAGACAGTTATGAAGATTAGGTCAACTGGTCAGAACCAACGACCTCTTCTTCCCAGTAATTGCTAAGTACATAGTTTTCATTAACAACGCACCTTCAGGAATTCCGAGGGTGCTACGTCCATGGGCAGCCACGGCAAGATAAGAAAAGAATCAGACATGGGTTAGACGGAGTCTGTCTCAATCACTCCCCCGAGGTGTGCCCTTGAGTGATGAGTGCGGGCTTTGCAGGACTTGGTTTCCTCCGTGGTAAAGCTGGGATGAGAGACTGGGCGTGGCCGGGGCAGCCCGAGGGCAGAGTCTTCATCTGGCTCGGCACCTGACACGCACCAAGCGTTCTGTAAACTATAGCTCTCAACATACCCCGTGTCCGCAGCTGCAGTGGGACCCCTCCCAAGGTTCATAGGTCGCTTCTCTAGTGCCCACCACTGTGCCTTGCATACACCAGGCAGTTATTAAATGCTGGCTGGTATTATGATCCCTAAATTTACCAGGCACACAGCCTGACATAAAACATCATCATTAGATGTTTTGCCCCCATGGAGGATGCATGCACTGGAAAGTGTCATTGGGCATGACTGGGCCCTGTTCCTCTCACTTCCTCTTCCACCAAATTGTTTTGAGTGTAAACGTCTTATCCTTCCTGGAATTCAGTGTGTTCACTCACAGTCGATTTCAGTGTCTGAGGTTCTCAGCCAGATGAGTTCATGATGATTGAATCCTTCCAGAGGACGGTGATTTGTCACGTGAGAGAGAAGCTGCCCCCACTGGGCCCATGTTGTGGGCTGGTCTGGGAGGTTGTGACCCTTTGTCATTTGAGAAGTCAGCTGCCCAGGTCACCCTGGGATGCGGCTTCATCCACTGAGCCGTGTGATGCCCGCTTCGAGGCCTGCTCTGATTCTTCTTCCCTTTCAGCTCCTTCCGCTGCTCCTGCACACACTGGTGCAGACAGTGGCCAAGGGCAGGGCAGTCGAGTCTTCCTCCTCTTGCATATCTCCCCATGGAATCCATGCGGTTCCGGCCACCCAGTGCAGCCCCAGGCAGGGGTAGGGCAGGGCCTGCTTAGTCAGCTGAGGCCTGGCTTCTGATGCTGAAGGTCATGGGGGCGGGGGAGCAGAATGAGGACAGTGAGGAGGGAGAGCAGGTGACTTGCCTCTGGCTTGTGTGGATTATCTTTTCTCTTAATTTCCATGTCTGTGTGGTCTGTTCAGATTTCTCATCATAAAGACAACAGAATCCTTTTACTGAGCACTCACTCGGTGCTGGTTGCTGGCCAGGTCTTTAAAATATTAATGTCCGTACCTTCCTTCCTTCCATCCACCCATCCAGTCATCCATCCTTCTACTCATCCTTCCTTGTATCCATCATCCTACTTAGTCTCTCATCCCCAAACATCCCAGTGGGAAGCGGCGTGCATTTTCCAGATGAGTAGATGAAGGTTTAGGATACCACCTTTCTGAGTCACGCAGCTCCTAAGCAGTAGAGTCGGTTGATTTCCTCACTAACTGTAGACAGTGGCCCTGTCTCTGCTGGGCCCAGGCAGCCAACTGCTGTCCTTCTGGTCCTCCTCACTGCCCTTAGCGAGGTGCTGCTTGTCTCGCGTCTCGCCTTCTGATTAGTTACGCCAACAGCGGGAGGTGGGAGGAGACTGAACCATTTCCTTTGTAACTGGAAGCATTAAAGCCCTCTTCACACACTGGCAGGGAAAGGGAGTTAATTGTCCTTGGTTGTTACAGCCTTTTGTAATGAATCGGGACCCCCGATGCCACAGCTCCTGTGGGGTAGGGGTACAAGGATGGACAGGGTATCCTTTTGACTATAGTGGAGGCTGAATTAGGGCAGGGGGGTCTGTATGGGTTTGGAGGGGGTGGAGGAGGGAAGGTTACCTTCCTCTACCCCTGTGGACATCACTGCAGCATGGAAATCTGCTGGCTGTGGCCTCCTCAGGAAGGTTGTACGAGGTGTGAGTCAGGGCCCGCTTTCCCATTACAACAGCCCTGGCCTATCTCTCCGGAGCCTGCTGATAATCAGTAAATGAAATTCACTTTTCCCCCAGTTCCTGAAAAGTGAAAGATGAGGGTTGAGTCACAGGGCAACTCTTATGCGAGCACAGAAATTTCGAGCTGCACAGTCGGGGGAAATTATTTTATTTGGGTGAACACACTCAAGTTTGGCAGTTACCTGGAAGAAAATTAAGCCACTGATTGCAGGTCCAGTTCTCTGGCCTTCTGAAGAAGACAGATTGTAATCTTTAATTAATCTATCACTCACCCTGAAAAAAAAATTCAGGGTGCCCGGTTGGGGGGGAACATTCATATCACATTTGTGTTGGCTGGCTGGGAGTGTGTCCGTTCCCAGATCACAGTGTCTAGGCCCGGCTGCCAGCTCTCTGTGTTTACTTCTGTTATATATTTCAATGTCCCCGCAAGTCTTAAACCTCTGTGCAGGGTGCACGTGGAGGCCTGGCGTGTGCGCTCTGGCCCGTGGTCCTCCCCGTCGTAATGAAGATGGAATGACTCTCGGGATGACCTTTCTGTGCCTTTGTCTGGAGCCGGCCCTTCTCTTTAACTAAACACCTTCCCAGCACACACGTGCTGAACTCTTGAACTGCCCATTCCCTTCCCAGCTTATTGCCCAAGCTGTAGTTTATCATCCCTTGCCTCCAAAGACTTTGTACTTTTCCCGTGCTCGACACAGAGATAGAATTTTTCATAACCCTTTACTAGTTATAAATTTGATTGTTAAGGGACCAGGTTAATCTTCTTTCTCATACCAGCATCTGATTTTGAAACCCTGATTTAGGAGCGCTTTTCTTTCTGCTCCTTTCCTCCAGCGCAGGGTGGAACGTATAAAATATGTCACCTGATAGTGGAGGATTGTTTATTTCTGTTCATTTTGTCCCAAATAGTCCCTGAGAGATGCATTTGAAAACTTAGCCTGTTTCCTATGTTTTCTTCTGTTGCAGTTTCTTCCCTTAGCTGAAACAGACACTCTGGACAGCGAGCAAAACCGTGTCCTTTTGCTGGGGCCTGGGCTGGGGAGAGGTGAGCAGGTAAAGGAGTCTTGATGAGGAAGCAGTTCGGAGACCGTAGAAGCACCTCGAGACAGGAGTTACCATCTTCTGTTGCAAAACATTTAGAGAAATTGCACCCCTTGCATCTCGTGTCTGCCTGTCTTGTAGCCCCTTAACTATGTTGTTTTGAAATCGTTTCATTTCTCCTCTTGCTTCTCAGTGTGTGGCACATGGTATGTGCCCAGTAAATATGTGTTGACCTGAACCACGGCTTTTAGGTTAATAATTCAGTGCAAAATCATGCAGCTCTCAGACTTGAGGACTCATTTTGAAGCCTCGGTGAGCCTCAAACTCATAAAGGATTTTTGCAAAGATTAATTGAAATGAGTCACAAAAATACTCAGCCCTCTGCCTCTCTGCTCAGCATGTGGCAGGCACTCTTGTCACAGAACCTATTGTAATTCTAGAAAGAAAACTTAGCACATTTTTTAGGGGGAAAAATTACAGTAGAATTTTAAAGGGTCTGTTTCTCTTCTGGTAAGCAGTTCTGCATTGATAAGAAGTGGCCACAGAATAAGTGCCAAATATTTAGTTAATTCTTGCTGACAGAAGTAGGACTTCAAGTCCAAAGACGTTATATTTTAGGGAGGTGCACAGATGGATTTTGAAAAATTTCTAAACTCTCTTCCATGTCTGGACAGATATTTGCATGCATGATATCTGTACACACCGTACCTGCAGGGGGGCTCTCTGGGAAATCAAACTTCTGCACTTCACCAAAGCATGTTTTCCCTCTAGAGAGAGGCTGCTGGTAATTACGAATGCTAATGTCAGGGCGAGGTGCAACAGATAATCTAACACAGGCGATGACCCCCAGAGCGTTGATGCTTGTTGTTGGAACGTGTTCATTTTCTTTATCTTGCTATTGATGCACCTCTATTGAGCAGTCTGCTCTCTCATCATAGATAGGATCAGCTCCAGTATAAGTTTATAACACCACACTTTGATTTAAATACATGCATTTCCCATTTCACAGTCTTTCTGACACCAGAGGAACCAGAGACCAAATTGCCAACATCTGTTGGATCATTGAAAAAGCAAGAGAGTTCCAGAAAAACATCTACTTCTCCTTTATTGACTACACCAAAGCCTTTGACTGTGTGGATCACAACAAACTGTGGAAAATTCTTAAAGAGATGGCAATACCAGACCACCTGACCTGTCTCCTGAGAAATCTGTATGCAGCTCAGGAAGCACCAGTTAGAACTGGACATGAAACAACAGACTGGTTCCAATTCAGGAAAGGAGTACGTCAAGGCTGTATATTGTCACCCTGCTTATTTAACTTATATGCAGAGTATATCATGCAAAATGCCGGGCTGAATGAAGCACGAGCTGGAATCAAGATTGCTGGGAGAAATAGCAATAACCTCAGATATGCAGATAACACCACCCTTAAGGCAGAAAGTGAAGAAAAACTAGAGTCTCTTGATGATAGTGAAAGAAGAGAGTGAAAAAGTTGGCTTAAAACTCAACATTCAGAAAACTAAAATCATGGCATCCAGTCCAGTCACTTCATGGCAAATAGATGGGGAACAATGAAAACAGTGACAGACTTTATTTTTCTGGGCTCCAAAATCACTGCAGGTGGTGGCTGCAGCCATGAAATTAAAAGATGTTTGCTCCTTGGAAGAAAAGCTATGACCAACCTAGATAGCATATTAAAAAGCAGAGACATTACTTTGCCAACAAAGGTCTGTCTAGTCAGAGCTATGGTTTTTCCAGTAGTCATGTATGGATGTGAGAGTTGGACTGTTGAGAAAGCTGAGTGCAGAAGACGTGATGCTTTTGAACTATGGTTTTGGAGAAGACTCTTGAGAGTCCCTTGGACTTCAAGGAGATCCAACCAGTCCATCCTAAAGGAAATCAGGCCTGAATATTCATTGGAAGGACTGATGCTGAAGCTGAAACTCCAATACTTTGGCCACCTGATGTGAAGAACTGACTCATTGGAAAAGACCCTGATGCTGGGAAGGATTGAAGGCAGGAGGAGAAGGGGACGACAGAGGATGAGATGGTTGGGTGGCATCACTGACTCAATGGACATGAGTTTGAGTAACTCTGGGAGTTGGGGATGGACAGGGAGGCCTGGCGTGCTGCAGTCCATGGAGTCACAGAGTTGGACACGACTGAGCGACTGAACTGACTGAGCTGAATAAATACACATATAAATACACACACGTTCCAAGCCACATAACAACCTAGTAAGTAGTGTGAACAGTCTGTTTCTGTTTCCACCAACACAAGTTCTGTCACTTCTGGTCCATGGTCAATGTCTGTCTGAGAAGGTGACAGATTGATATATGTAGGTATGTTTGGAAAAAAGGAGAAGCGTGATAACACACAGGACTACTATCCTTTGGCAGGGAACCATGGAATAAAGAATGACAAACCTAAGAGCTTTTTATATGCCAGTTGTGAACGGTGATCATTTATTCGTTTCAGCACAGCCTTGACTCTGAACTTTGGTCCTGACTGTATAGTTGTATTGCCTGGGCCATGGTTCTCCTACAGATGTGTAATGTGTGGTATTCAAACACATTTGCTGATTGGAAGTATGTTAGTCCTTGATCATGGACATAAGTGGTATCCGTGAAAGCCGCTGATGTGGGATGAAAGAACAAAGAATGACTTTTGTCTTTGATTTACCAACAAGGTGTCTTTTGCCAGTTGTTCATTCGTACTGACGTTCACTGTGGGTCTCTAACCGTGGAAAGTACCTTTGTTCACATCTGCATGTGGTGGCTCCACCCCAGGTTCTGACTGTTAAATCCTGCAGAAGCAGTGAGTTTCTGTGGGCTCCTGTGAACTCTCACTTATTTCATCCAATGGAGAGTTGTATAAGAGTGAGGTACACCACTTTTACACAGTTTATCACTGTCAGCTGAGTTGGGTGGGTGAGTAGATAAAATTAATTTAGGTGTTTGTAAGGCCTTTAAAAATATTCAAGAGAATGTAATATTGTTTGAGAACTTCAATTTAAGTGTAAAAAGCAGTTTACAAAATAGCATGTACTGTCTAAACCTACGTCTATTACAAGCACACACACACATTTCTTGGAGAAAGAAGTGGCCACATACTCTATTATTCTTGCCTGAAGAATCCCATGAACAGAGGAGCCTGGCAGGCTACAGTCCTTGGGTTCACACAGAATCAGACATGACTGAATTCATTTAGCATGCATGCATGCACACATGTTGCTTTTATAATGGGAAAAATAAAAAGTAAAGCTTTCTGTTTCATTGTTAAGAGTCAGCTAACTGGTGGGACTGTTTGTTTTACAGATTTTGCCTTTTGCTTGAAGCCACTTACCAAGGAGCCTTTTTAAACAAGGAATAGAAAAAGTTTGAATTAGGTGGGTCCCAGCTATGCACCTGGGTTTAATCTTTGCAGTTTTTCTAGAAGTAGTACTTTCTAGAGCAGTCTCCTGATTTCCTTCAGCATTGAATGTTGGGGATGTGAGATATACGTGCTTTTTAGGGCCTCAGTAAGTGATACTGGCCAACAGAAAACTGGTATAAGTAGTTTGAACAACAACAACCACAGCAAAATACATTATCTCACATAAGAAGATGTCTGGAGGCCAAGCAGTTTCTGATTTGGTTAATTCAAGGGCTTCATCTCCAAGTCCCTGGGTGAGCTCTGACTTTCTTTTCTGCTTTCACCACACATTGGTTTATCCTCTTCGTCAAGCCTCATGGTCACAAAATGATTGCCTAATCCCAGGAGTCACTTGCAGACAACCATGACCAGAGGCAGAAAGAGATAGGAATGTGCTCATCTTGTGCACCGTCTAAAGGGTAAAGAACATCTTCCCAGATGCCTCTGCCAGTAGAACCTTCCTTGTGACACATGAACCAGAATGGTGGCACACATCTAACTGTGTCTCTGCAAGAAAAGTGAGAGTACCACAACTGTCTCCCACAAGTCAAGACTTTCTTTGGGCCTGGGAGGGACCTCAGTTTTTGTTAGCAAAGGCGAAGGCAGGAATGATGGCCATCGAACAGGCAGCCAGCAGCCTCTGCCACAGGGTCCTCTATGGTGTTCATATTGGTACCCAGTCCCCTCCATGTGAGAATGATCCTCCTTCTTAGCATCAGCTCAAAGGGTCATGGCTTGGTCTTTGGAACTTGCATCTAGCACCTTCAACAGAGGTCTAGACCTTGGCTTGCAAACTTTGCAGTGTTTGCCTTGTCTTGTCCTGAGTACTGTCTTGAATGTACCTAATCCTGAACAAACTGGAATAGAAAAATCTGGACCCAGGGGCAGTTCCCATTATGAAATTCTCAGGGATAATGGAGGCTTTAAGCCTGAGAGGCCAGACCTCTCCTTCTGTGCTCCCTGGGTTGTGGAGAGAACATCCATCCTGCAAACAGGAACCTGTCAGATGCCCTGGATATACTGACGATACATTGATGAGAATTGAATGCCTATAAATTACGTAGCCCCCAGGGCCCAAGAGGTGCCCTGTCTCCCTACTCATGAATCAAAAACCCCTGTTTATTTGTACCAAGGACAGTTGATACTCTCATCATCAATAAACTAGCATTTGAGCAGCCTGCCATAAATTTCTTATCAAAGAAGAGATTATTATTAGAAGACTGTGATGAAAGATAATCTCCATCTCAACTTATTTAAACCTCCAGTAATAGAGCTTGGAGGTTACTGCAGTAAGAAAAGGCTTGGGATCAGAAATCCATGTTTCCTGCTTTCAGGAAAGAAAAAAAAAAGTGAATTAATTGCTTTGCATATTTTGACTGAGATCTGGCACAAGCTCTTTCCAATGAATAAAAAATTGAGCTCTGAGAGCAGATATTTTGGTAAGGAAACAGAAAACCGGTACTAGTATTCTGATTTTAATTGTTAAACAGTAGACATCTTTCAATAAGTGCTAACATTTATTAATTATTAATAATAAAATTGACTCAATAATAATGCAATCCCCATTTATGATTTATTGACAGCACTGTGGTGAACAAGTTGCTCCTCTTCTGATTTAATCTTCTCCACAGCCTTATTAAGTAGATGTCATATCCAACTTATAAATGGTTCCTCATTAACAGATGAGGAAACCTCGGCTGAATAAAGTGACTGCCAGAGTCTCAGCGGTGCTGAGTGGCAGAACTGTAATGAACACAGAACAGTGTGGCGTCAAAGGCATTTTCTAACTCACTACAATACACACTGGGTTCAAATGAGATGATCAACAATGCAATGACTTCTAGAATAAGATGATGACCTAAACAGGGATCCAGTTTTCATTTTCACTTTAAGGCTTCTCCAGCTAAGCAAGCACCAAAGCATCGTCAGTGTGTGCCGACTCCCGAGAAGGCTGAGTCTCAGCTCCCCAGGACTGGACAGGGTGGTTTGATTAGGTGGTGACTTGCTTTCCACGGGCTGCTTTCAGACCCAGGGTGCCATTTGCAAGAGCCAGCAGGGCTGCTTGGTCTTAGTGACTGTCCAGGTCCCAGCTCAGGGATGCAGGAGCGTCGCCAGCAGGGCTGAAGGAGGGAGCCCGGCTTTTGAGCACACAGCCAACAGACCCTGCCGTGGGGCCCTGCCTGGTGCCCGTATCGGCAGCCAGTCCTCTCCGTGGGAGCGTGAGCCTCCTTCCCGTGTCCGGTTCCAGAGCACAGCCCCGCGCTCTGCTCCTGAAGAAACTGTTGCCGCGTGCGTGACCAGCGCGGCCTTCTGCTTGTGGTATGTCTGCCGATTGTTTCTTTCAGCCCGCCGCCGTGAGCGGATTGGCCGGCCCGACTCCCCCAGGCCTGCCGAGGCGGGGAGAGCCCCAGTGGGCCTGGCTGGCCGTTGGGCAGCTCTCGACTCCCACCTCTGAAACGAGCCCCGTGCTATTGTGCAGCTGGCTCCAACACTGGGAGTTTGGTTCTTTGTGGCTTTGGAGGCTGGAGGTCCAAGATCAAGGCGCGAGCAGAGTTGGTTTCTCCTGAGACGACTCAGCTTGCAGGTGGCGGCCTCCTTGCTTTGTCTTCCCGGGGTCATCCCTCTGCGTGTCGGGTGCTCCCCCAGCGTATATTCTTCTGATAAAGCTGCCAGTCCTGCTGGGTTAGAGTCCACCCTTAGGACCTCATAGTGACCTGAATTACCTCTTTAAAGGGCCTGTCTTCACAGACAGCCCCATTAGGGCTTAGGGCTTCCACATACGAATCGGGGAGGGACACGGCTCAGTCCACAAACCCTCCATGCTGGGCGTCTGGGATCTTGTGGTGGATGAGGAAGAACAATCCATACCCTCCGTCACTTTTCAGGAAAGACAGTGTTGTTAATCCCATCATTGAATAATTGCAGGATGGTTAAGGCTGTGACAAGGAATGTAAGGCTGTAAACAGTGTGGCTTTCAATAAACCTCTCTTACCTTGTCTGCTGCTGCTGCTGCCAAGTCACTTCAGTCGTGTCCGACTCTGTGCGACCCCATAGACGGCAGCCCACCAGGCTTCGCTGTCCCTGGGCTTCTCCAGGCAAGAACACTGGAGTGAGTTGCCATTTCCTTCTCCAGCACATGAAAGTGAAAAGTGTAAGTGAAGTCGCTCAGTCATGTCCGACTCTTCGCGACCCCATGGACTGCAGCCTACCAGGCTTCTCCATCCATGGGATTTTCCAGGCAAGACTGCTGGAGTCCGGTGCCATTGTCTTCTCCACTCACTTTGTCTAGGGATAGAAAAGTCTTCCCTGAGGAGGAGGCAAGGTTGGTACTAGGCAGGAAAGAGGGAAGCCGCTGTCTGGTGGGAGCTAAGCCTGGGACCAGGAGGAAAGCAAGCAGTAGATGTGGTCAGGACTTTAAGGCACGGTCCTGTATCCAGCAAGTTCCCCATGCCTAGAAAGTGAGGGTGAGGGATTGTTCAAAAGAATACTGGATCTGTAGCTGCAGCGCTTTGTAATCATGTCTAATGCTGCGGCAGTGCAGCACATTTGTTCAGGATTAGTCTGCGATTCTGTTGTTTACATCCTGTGTGTTGAAGCAAGAACTTGTCCAAACTTCTAGATCCCTAAGACTAGAACTTACTTTAAAAGCATCGATTCCGGGGTCCCCCTCTCCCCAGAGATTCTGACTGGACCCATCCAGGATGGGGCCCAGGAATCTGTGTGTTAGGCAAGCCTCTCTGGTTCTGTTGGTTGCAGCTGGTCCACGGAACACATTTTGAGAAAGTCTGATCTGCTTCAGCAAGCATTGCCCAGAAAGGTTGGACATGATGACTTTTGCAAAGAATCACCAGGTCTGTTGAAGTATCTGCCTGACTCAGCCCCCGAGCATGGGCCAGTCTAACCCTTTTCCAGCCTTTGCAGTTAGCGCTTTGTGTATGGCGGCCCTTTCCATTTAACACAACAGTCTGGCTGGAGAGGAGGCTGTAAGGCCCCTGCTTTACAGGTAAACCAGGTGAGGGACAGGGAGGCCAGGTGCATTCCTCAGGCCGCAAGGCTTGTAAGGGACAGCGGGCACCCGGGCCCCAGGCGTGAGCGACCCTGCGAGGCGGGTGCCCTTGAGGTGCCGCGGCCAGCCCTGGTGCCGCCCCTGCTCAGCGGTGCGCCTGCATCTCCGCTCCTCGTTCACTTGGTGACCCGAAGTCCTTGCGGAGAGGACCTGACTTGAACCGAGGGCTCACCGTTGATTCTCTTCAGAACCCTGGCAGTAGCCCTTGACCTCATCCCTAACTTCTTCTTGCCATATAGTTTATGAATCTTCATCATTAAAAAGAAAGAAAAAATCCAGATGGCTTGGAGAAACAAGTGTGGATGACTTAGGGCAGAATCAGAATTTTCTACATGATGGACTTTCTAACCTAGTTTGTATCTCAATCCAAAAGCATTGTACCTCTAAATATTAAAATAATAATGATAAAAATTGGCATCATTTTAAAAATTGCTTTGCCAGCCCCTTCAGAGCCTGCCCCAGCCTTGTTGGGTGCACCCGCCTTATCATTTCCCTCCCCGTCAACTTCAGGTAACCTCCACGGGAGCTGATGGGCCTCCTGACTCCAGATGGGTTTGCCTTTCATGCAGTGTTGCCCTGTCCGCCTGCCATGGAAACAATTCCAGGTCATTCCCATTTATTTAATTAATTTCAGAAATGAAATTATTTTGCCCAATAACGAGAATGCTAATGGGACTTATTGTAATGGCTCAGTTCTGGCTTGTTGGTTCGAAAATAAACGCCTTCATTTCAATATTTGCCTTTTGGCTGCAGCCCGTTAACCTGTCACACCCCCGTAACCTCATTAACATCCCGGCTTAATTGTCAGTTAATGTGAGCCCAGGTTTCATAAAACAGATTTTTCTGTCCTCGCTGTGCAGTTTTGTCCCCAGATTATACCCCTGTGTTGGCGTTGCCAACCAATAGACAGATTGGAGTGGCATAACGTGTACTTTTAAACATAGTAGCGTTATAGGTGCCTTGATAATACATATTTGAGGCAATTTTTAGAAGTTAGAGTAAAGTGAGAAAAATAAATCTTAGCTCCTTGGGGCATAATTGTGACACTGAGATTTGTGGAGGTGTGCTCTGTCTATAACTGGGACAGGCAGCCAGAAGTAAGAGAGGGGAGAGTGGAACCAGTTCAGAATCTGAGGCAGAATTAAAATCTACATGCTAATAGCTTTCCTGCCAGTCACCAGTAGATTCATTCTTCACATCTCCGGCATACAAAGCTTATTTCAAAATAAATTCCGGGGAGCGTTCAACCTGATTGAATCTGCTGTAAGCTCTGTTAATACATTTGTTTGAGTCACTTGCACTCAAAAGCTTTTTTCGGCAGAATATCACTTTTTTATATTATTCATGGTAATGCAATCCCCCCCCCCCACCTTCATTCTTCAGAGTTTCCCATTAAGTCATGATACATGGCTCAGAGAAAGTTGGATCGACCGCTAAGCACACGATCTGGACTTCTGTGTGTCTCCTTTTTGTCCATCTCTCAGATCAAGTCACTTGGCAGCGGCAGGACATGGGCCACTCCAGACCATTCGATTGAAGAGCTCTTGTTAGGAGATTAGGCGGCTAATCTGTAAGCCAGCTAATGGAAATCATTCTGGGAAAGGAAATAAAACTGAGCAACATTAGCAAAATCACTACATGTTATAGGAATCAAGTACATCCTAAACGGCTTAATCCTGCAGTTTGGATTCCAAGCCTACGGGGTAAAACGAACTTCTCAGATGACCTGTGTTACTCAAATACATAATACCTGTGTTGTGCAGGACATCTTTCTGAGATGGGGACTCCTTATTTTTCGTTTGATCGGGCAAAGTAAACAAGGGCATAATGGATTAAAGAAAAAGGAAGGAAGAACTGAAATACTTTTTCCCCCCTTAATGAAGGAAAATACCTAGGTTGAAAATACCTGACACATGTTATGGAAGAAATATTTGTGGTTGAATTGAGTTACCTGGTGTAGATCTCATTTTTATTTCAAAAAATAATGCTTGTGTGTCTTTAAGAGTTCTTTGGCTTTCTCTTCTACCATAACCCAACTTAATAATTCATTGATATTATCATGAAAATATTCTTATTTGGCCATTCCATTTATAGTCAAAGGATGACAAAGCAGATACAAGGATTTCGGGGTCACAGAAACTAATCTTTGGTCTAGAACATAGTCTGAAAGCTTTGTTTATAAAGGGCCAGATAGTAAATATTTTTGGCTTTTGTGGCCCTAAGGCATCCATCACAACTACCAAGCTGTGATGTGTCATGAAAACAACTGTAGATAACATGTAAACAAATGGACATGGCTTTGTGCCAATAAAACTTTTATTTACAAAAACAAATCCAGTGGGCTGGATTTGGCCTGTGGGTTGATGTCTGCTGGTATCTGGAGCACATGTTTCGAATATATAATTTCAAATATCTTTGTTTTTAGTTTTTAAATTTTTATGGGCTAAGAACACATTTTCAGCTGTGAATAAGTGCTCATCTTTGGAATTTTTTTTTTCTTTCTGACATCACTAGAGGCCCTTGCTTTGGAATTTCTTGTTAACCCTGGAACTTCTTGTTAGATGCCCTGCTCGTTGAATCTGTGGGGAATGGCAGCAGATTTGGAATGGCTGAATTTGAGGGCAGGGACCAGCTTGGAGAGTATTTTTCATACCTGGCCAACTTGGGGGGAAAGTTTAGAGTTTGGAGTGAGAGTTAGGAACAAAAAGGCTAAGGGCTGACATCATTTTATTTTTGTAAGAAATAAGAGAAAAGGGAGTAGGGGGAGATGATTTACTCTCTCACCTAGCTGGAGGCTCAGCGTGAATTGATGAATCTGTTATTAGGATGTGTTACAAAGCCTTTTGAGGACAGATACTGCATCATTAGGATTCTGAATAGAAGGCAGTATGTTCCATGACTCAGATACTAAGGAACTGTGCTCTTGGTTTTGGAAGAAACCTAAGGAAAGCAGAGTGTGCCCAGGCGTTTTCCTGGGTATTATTTATGAGGCTTGTCTTCAGCATTAGCGCCTGAATTGTCTCAGCAGAAGGGGACTCGTGGTAATTTGAACTCATATTTATTTGTGTTTTACTTAAAATGTTAACCCTGAAGTTGACCCAGGACATGTAAGGACCCCCACTCTCTTGGAGGCAGGGGTATCTATCAGACTGCCGCTGGTGCTGCAGTGGTCCAGGGAGGCCAGGCTCAGGTGGTCGGTTCCTGTCCTCTTTCAAAGGAAAGGAATGTCCTAGAGTTAGTTAGATGAGTATGCTTGGTAGCCATTTGCTCCCCGCACCTGTTCCCTGAATGGTGAACGCCAAAAGCATGAGCCGGGCACTGGCCACCGCTGTCCCTTGGATCTGGCAGTCTGAGAAGCACTTAGCGCCCCAGCCTCCCACGAAGCACCCCTGGAAAAGCAGGCTCTGTCGTCTTCCATCAACTTTGCTTTTCTTCCCCCGAGATGGACAGATGTGATCGCTCTTCCATTTTACAGTCGAGATAAAAATAAACAGAAACCCTTTCACCTTTCCCGTTCCCAGGTTAAGCGTCCAAGCAGGTGTTGTTTCAGGCACATGGTTTCCAATCAGCAAAACCACCCACTTTTGCACTAGACAGCAAGCACCAGGGGTTTTTGAAAACTGAATAGGCAAGGACCCTGGGCTGTGTTAACAGAACCAGCTTTTACTAGGGGGCCAAGCCATCCTTGCCTTCCTACCGGGCTAACTTCTTTAGGCAGCTCCTGGGGCTCCCTCTGGGAGGGAAGTGATGGAGAAGGCACTGGTGGGGTGGCCTGAAGACCAGGGCACTCCTTACAGGCACGTGAGATTTCACATGTAAATGTGGCCTCCGGTTAAAGCTGGACTTGCGTAACCCTGTCCCACCCATTCCCCCCCACTTCACCCCCACAGCCCCCACCCCTGCCATCCGCCCTAAGCGGGTCAGACTGCAATACCGTTCTGGTGAAGCCACACAGCACCTTGTAAACTGTCATCTGATTTACACAGACCCATCTGCCTGCGTACGGGGCATTGTATTTGGGATCCATGGCGCATCTGTACCCTCCTTGGCGTCTGAATCTTAATGAATAAAAGCACCAAGAGGGATTTAAAAGGGACTAGCTGGATGGCATCACCGACTCGATGGGCATGAGTTTGAGTAAACTCCAGGAGTTGGTGATCGACAGGGAGGCCTGGCGTGCTGCGACGCAAAGAGTCGGACACGACTGAGCGATTGAACTGAACTGAACTGAACTGAGCAGGATTCTATTTATAGTCTGATACTATTTCACAATCCAGCCCCGCCTTGGGTGTTTACCATCAGCCATGAAAGGAAATTAACTTCTCTGCTAGCTTCCTAAGTAAGGCAGCCATGGTCAGCGAGGCAGCCGGCAGGGCCTGGGAGCCCACTGGATACTGAAAGCTGGACTGGAGGTCAGGGTTCCCGTTAGGAATTCCTGCACACCCAGTACTCATATGTGTCTTTAATGAGCCTATCAACACCCAGAGGGGAAGAAGGTTTCTTCTATAGCTCTGATAATTGTTTCTCTTCAAAAAGAAAAGTGGGTTTTATCTGTCATTTGTTCACGTTTTAGTCCTTCCTTAATCATTTTCCTTTTTTTTCTTTTGCTCCCTCCCTCTGTCTCTGCACCCTTCTGTCCCTCTTTCCTTTTTCCTTTCTTCCTATTTTAGTAAATTTTATTATCGTCTAGGTATAGAGATCAGGAGACAACTAGCCTGGAGAAGATGGTTTATTGTACTCACAGATCTCAAGCTAGAGGGCACAGGCCGTGCCCTGGGGGGTCGCCTGGGGAGGCACGGGCAGTGGTCAGAAGGCAGGGGCTGGGCTTGGGGGGCCGTGGGCAGGGGTCTTTACTGTGGGGTCTGTAGGGAGGAACCTGCGAGGCGGGGCAAGCAGTCTTGGGATTGACTGCTGTGCCTGCCTCTGCAGGCTCTGGACCACATGGACTGACCTCAGAGTGGCGGGGCGGGGAGTGTGGGAGCCTAAAGATGGGGCTGTAGGGGGCGTGGAGTCGGAGGGGCTGGCTTGCATTTGAAAGGAGAGCTCCCAGATGGGTTATTTCCTGCCTGTCTGAATCAACTAACCCTGGAAGGCAAGCTCTCTGCCTTTGGGCCAAAGATCCTTAAGACAATCTTGTTTGATTTTAAAATCATGACCTTGAATGGAATGTGGGACCATAGACTTGACCTACAGCTATCCTCCATCCAGCCCCCACGGATTTAATTATTCAGCTGACATCTCTGCGGAAGAGACCCTCAGATTTGTTGGCTCCCAGAAGCCCACTGTCTCCTGCAGCTCATGACCCTGAATGGCGGTCCCCAGCTTTCCGATCAAGGTGAGCCCTGTTGTGGGAGAGGCCGTGCATCCCCACCCAGGGCTCATTGGCTGTGCAGACAGCCTGCGCCCCCGGAAGCACTGAGGACGGAAGGAGCACCCGAGGGGCCTGGCCAGCGGCTTGAGGCTCCGTCTCCACTTGGGGTCCCCAGCAAGGCGGAGGCCACAGCAGGAGTGACGGGGAGTCTCAGTGGCTTTCATCCATCCATCCTTCCTTCCTTCCTTCTTCCCTCCCTCCCTTTTTAGTAATATTTAATTAAAAGGACAGTTAATACTATGAGCTTGCAAAACAGGAAAAGAAAATCCCTCTGGCCTCTTACAATCCTCAAGAGACAGACATATTTTTCAGTATAAGCATATACTCTCCTGCTGTGCTGGGGGAAAGGAACATTTTTTTTAAGCCAAAGTAGAAGAAAGGAAAGACATTTTGTTCTCTTACCCATTACCTCAAAACATTTTCCCTTTAGTATTACACACTTGGCACAGTTGAATATTGTGCGGCGTAGAGAACTGGAGACTTTTCCCTCTGGGTGAGTTACTTACTCTCTCTGCACCTCAGTTTACTCCTCTGAATAACGGGGGTGATAATGTTGACTTCGTCTCTTCTGGGAGTGTTATTTGAAGATGATGGGTAAGTGGGGCTGTGACACTAACGGGAGGCCAGTGGTTACTACTCCTGTTAGGGTTGTCATCCAAGTGCTCCTGAAGGGCCTTTACTCCTCAACCTGAGCAAGGCAGAATGGGGCCTCTTGACTTGCGGGAATAGGAAGAATCCTCCCAGCTCCCAAGGCCTTCATTTTGCAATAGCTTGACCAGAAACCCTAGGGAAGCCTCCCCTTTGGACTCTGCCCCCAAGTACCAGTGGAATACTCGTCCAGGCGTCACCTCGGAGAAAAATGAGAGTGCCCGCTCACATCAGTGTTATCCCACTCTCTGCAGAATCGCAGTGCTTCTGATTTTTTCAGGTGTCGACTGCAGGGTATTTATTATTCAGCGATGATAATAAATCGCAGCTTAGGAAATCCGGGGACGCGGGTGTCAGGAAGGGAGGAAGGAAAGTGCAAGGGAAGAGCTGGGAGAGACAGAGGTCCAGCCAGACCCGGGCTATTAATCATCGCCCTCCATTATTTCCTGAAGATTCATTCATTGTTCCATCGGTACCTAGAGGGTCAATTAGAGACCACAGACAGGCTTTTCCAAAGACACAGGAGGGTCAATTAGGCCCTCCTTATAATTTTCTGCTTTAGCAGCAAATGCCAGCCCTTTGCACATCAGATGCAAGGGAATTTGGAAATAAACACAAGATACTTCCCTTCTCCTCCTCTTAAGAAGAAAGAAAAAATAAAATGGGAAATGGAGGCAGCTGACCCTTGCTAGCGTATGGCTGGCTGTCACCCTGTGGTTCACACGAGGCAGAGGGGAATCTTATCATGAGACTTGTGTGGAGCAGGGTTCTCATGGGGTCAGGGCCCCGGGAACGGCCAGGGAATTTCTGTGATGGAGCAGTCTGTTCCCATACCCACAGCGATTCATTTATCTTGGACCCAATCTGAACCCCACTGGCGTGAGGGCACAATTATAAAGTGTTTACAAGGGAAAGGGTACCTGAAATCAATTGAAGTAGATATCCAACGGGCGCATGGGGGTCACCATTGTCCCCCCTCCATGAGCCTCTGTCCATGCTTAGGAAAGAATTGAGCTAAGTATATATTAGTGTGATTTTGCATGACACCAGTTTTTATTTGTTTTCCCAGGGAGCAGAGACAAAGTCTCAAACACCTTGGAAGAAAATCAAAAGAGGAAGGGAATTGTTTTGAGGGAGGGGTGAGGAGGTGGAAGGAAGGTTGGGAGAATTCCAGGTACTGTGTCTCATACTTTTTAGAAGCTGGGTATTAGGTTTTGATTCTGTTTCTTTCTGAACACCTAGCCTTATTAGCAGAAAGATGTACAATTACTGTTCTTTTATTATTGAAGTGTAGTTGCTGTTCAATATTATGTAAGTTACAGGTATACAATATGGTGATTCACAGTTTTTAAAGGCTGGTGCTCAGTCATGTCTGACTCTTTGTGACCCCATGGACAGTAACCCCCAAGACTCCTCTGTCCATGGAATTTTCCAGGCAAGAATACTGGAGCGGTTTGCCATTTCCTAATCTAGGGGATCTTCCAGACTCAGGCATCAAACTCACGTTTCTCGTGTCCCCTTGCATTGGCCGGCAGATTCTTTGCCACTGTGCCACCTGGGAAGTCCTTTTAAAGGCTGTACTCCATTTAGAGTTAGTATAAAATATTGGCTATATTCCCCATGTTGGACAGTATATCCTTGTAGCTTATTTTATACCCTGTAGTTTGTACCTCTTCATCCGCCACCCATCCCGTCCCTTCCCCTTCCTTCCCCCCACTGGTAACCACTTGTTCTCTACATCTGTAAGCCTGCCTTTTATGTTGTTATATTCACTAGTTGGTTGTATTTTTTCCTAAGGATTCCACGTATAAATGATACCATGCTGCGTTTGTCTTTCTCTGTCTGACTTACTTTCAGTATTGTTTTTATTTCTTTACCTTGAGATGGTAGCTCCCTATCTGCCATCACATAGAGATCTGGAAGCAAAAGAGGAATACTTGTGGTGTGCACAGTTCAATTCCAACTTTAGTGATCTGTTTTCTGCCCCCTGGAACTTCAGTAATACTTGTGAACGCCGTGTTGTCAGATCTCCTTGGCAGATGCCTGCTGAGCACTGGCTGTAGACAGGCACTGTCCTGCATGTCAGGGTCCAGCAGGAAACCAGGGAAGAGCGTGGCTCTGTGCCCTTCAGTCTTAGGGTGCTGGAGCCCTGGGACTCTGGGTCACTGAGCTAGCCAGCATCGGCTCTCCTAGTCCCAGATCTGAGTAGGCAGTCCTTGTATGTTTAGCTGCTTCTGCTTAAAGCGTTCTTTTTTTCCTTCTCCAGACTAACTTTGACTCTTTCAGAAGCCTGGCCTGAACCATGACTTCCCCCCACCCCCACATCCACACACACACAGACTTTGAGTGTGTGGTGGGTACCTCTCCATTGTTCTGATAACACCCTCTATGAGTATAGTTTCGCTATGGTCATCTGGCCTCTGTGGGCCACCCCAGACTCTCATCCTCGTAATGACCAGGACTTGGTTGCTCATGGTCACATTCTGGGCATCCAGGCAAGGTCTGGCTCCCGGGGAAAGGACGCTTGGTTCTGTCTGCCTGGAGCCTCCATGGGAGAGGGCCAGTGGTGACAAAAGATGAGACGGAAAGGGGAAACGAGGTGCCTCAGGCATCCCAGCAGTATTCTGAATTTGACCTTCATGACCGTGGAAAGCCCTGGGAGGTCCACGGGGATCTTGGTGCCTGGCGCATAACAAGGAGACTGAGCGTGCAATCGGGAGGTCTCCGGCTTCAGTGAGCAGGATGGATTTGCAGGACTGGAGCAGAGGAGCTCTCAGGGGAGTCGTGGCAAGACCTCAAGGAGGTCAAAGCCTGGGAGGGATGGAGAAATAAGATGTGGCTACTGGTTTGAGTGTAGGGGGGCAGGTAGATGACAGTCTGCTATGGGGAGGGGGGAGGCAAGACATTACCTAGCCAAGGAGTTTATAAAAATAACTACTTCACTTTTCCCTGCTTCCCCTCCAGCATCATCCATATCACCTTGGTAATACAGCCTCTTATTATAATAGAAGGAATTGCAGGAAGCAATGGCTCCCAGCACCGCCTGGGTTTTTAGTGGGTATATATTGTTGTGTATTCCACATGGATTTTCTTTGCCTTTCTTTTTCTTCTTTTCAACCGGCCTCCCCAAGGGAAACCTCGTCCCACAGTAGTTTCTCGGGTCGAGTGTTCTAACTGATGATGTGCCTGGTGTGAATGTGTAGCCAAAACGGACAGGAGCATCCTCAGCCATTTGTCTTTCAGATCCCCCAGTGGATGGGTGCAAAACCACAGCTTCCATCCTTTTTTTCCCCCTCCCCTAATTTCCTGCTTTACCTCAATTTATGACTTGGCTCACAATCTGTAGCAGCACGCCCAGGTCCCCTGCTTCCTCCTGAATCTACATTTTTCTATTTTGTCTGAAATAGCCAGGGTCTCAAGAGTTTGCCGTCATACTGCTTCAGAGAAATTAGTAACATTGAGGGGTTCTCATCTTGTACTGTGTGATTTTCGTTATAGGAAGAAATTGACAAGGCTGTTCTTTTTTATTCTTTTCAGCTCTGAAGTTTAGAAGATTCTATTAATGATAGATACAGAAAATACCCACAGTAGGGCTTTTCTCCATGTGGTGTGTTCGAATAAGTCAGTGCCACCCCAAGCAGGTGCCTTCTGTCGAAGACATTACGAATTCTGTTTGGTCTGAAATGCATCTCACTCGACTCTGTGTAGGACATGGCAGAGAAAAATAATCTCAATCGCTGCTGGTCTGGATTCACAGGCTCCAACCTTGTACTACTATCCTGAGTAATAGCGCTGAGAAATACTGTTTTGGAATTACTGAAGAATTACCCCCCGACACCTCCATTCACCCCAGCTGTCGGCAGAACCCAGCCCCTTGCGGCTGTGAGTGTGGGGCCTCCATCTCTGCCAGCTGCCACCTTTCCCGACTCCCGGGATCCACCCCAGTCCTGCCCCAGGGCGCCCTCCATCCCAAAGCCAGTCAGAGCCTGTCCTGTGCACCGGGTCCTCATGCTCCGAATGTCTCTGCCTGTCCTTGAGCTGACATCTAGACCGCTATTTAAAGGGCTCATCCCGTGAGCAGAGCCTCCTTATCTGAAGGTCAGCTGACTTGGAGTCTTAATGAACGTCTTCCCAGCAGTACTTCGACTAGTGATTGACTGTATCACTGCGAAAGGCCAGGTGTGCACCGGGCTGGGAATTTTGGGTTGGGAACCCGTTCAGTATTCTACCACCAAAGCCAATTTATTTATTTGTTTTAATAATAGAAAACAAAGCCTAGATCTTTTCAGAGACATTTTCAGAGGCAGAAGGTTTAGGAGGGATAGAATGCACAGAGATAGGAACTTAGGTACAGCCTCCTGGAGAGACTCAGAGGTCGGGTTGTGGGCAGCCGTGCCCTTCTCCGCCTGTGGTCCCCACCTGGGGACGGGGTCAGGGAGAGGGGCTTATGTGGCTCAGGGTCTTCCGCTCCCTGCGGCCGGGGCTGAGTGGAAACAGTCTGGTCTCTCCTCTGATCTGGTTCGCCTTGAAGTGCCCCCTGTGCCTCAGGGTCCCCACCCAGGATCTGTCAGCATTCAGGATTCCTAGGACTGTGACAGCGGTAGACAGATGTTCAGTTGTTAGACCTGCTCAGGCATACAGTCAGCGCTCAGCACACTTCCCTCCCCCTCCCTCTGGATGGAGTCCTCCGGTCAGATCAGATGGTAAAACCCAGCTTTAATGCAGGCGCTCTGGAAATCGCAAACTTCTCACGTTTTCCTGTGGTGGATGTCCAGGAGGAAGAGGAGAGAGATACGGGCCTTGAGGAGCCTGGGGGTGTTGCTCCAAGCTTCCCCCTCCCTGTCCCCCCGCAAAATTCCTTGAAGTCTCAACCCCGCCGCGCACATTCTCTCTTGCGCTCCTCATCTAGCTGTGTATTATTAATGTAAGAACTAGGATTTTAATGACCCACTAGATCCATTCATCTCCCCCCATGTGTGTGTTTCCTTCCCATCGTTGCTTCTCGGGCCTCAGGGCCGGGCCCAGGCCGGCGGACACCCGGGTGACGTTGGAGGAGGCAGCCTGCGCCTCACTCGCTGCGCCCCGGCGTGCGTCATTGCCAGCCCCCCTCGCCCCGCCCTGGTCCGGGCTCTGCCGGCACCGCCGGAGAGCAGCTCTTGGTCAAGCCGCCGCTGAGCCCAAGCCTGCCTGCCGGCCGCTGCGCCCAGGACCAGGCACCAGTGCCCCTCAAAGGGAACTGAGGCCTGCCAACCACAGCCCCGACACTGCGGAGGCCCGGCTGATGGGAGTGACGGGCTCTCAGATGGCCTCTCGGGAAAGCACGTGTCTGCCCCGCGTATGGAAGCTTCCGGCCCTTAAGCTTCGAGCCTGGAGAGCCGCCAGATGAGGAGACGATCCCCAATCGGTTAATTACATGGGCAGCTCCTGCAGACGCCACCCACCAGCCCCGCTCCTCACCCCACCCTGGGCCGCGCAGAATCCTCTGAAAAGGATTACAGATGTTCTTTTTTTCCCCGCTTTTATCCCTCCCCCTATCTTTCTTTCTTTGCACCCACGGCACTCTGCACTTCAAGCTAAATATAATGTATCTGATTTCCCATCATACATACTAATCAGGTTTGAAAGTTGTCTTGTGCAGTTTGAAAAAGCTAGCCAAGAGCGGTGTGATCTCTCAGAAAGGATGTCTGCAATCACGATGATTACATGGGAAAATAAATCGCAATTTGTATGGCTGAAAATGTCACTCACGGAACACTCTGACAGTCCTTTCCTTTCAGTCTGTTTTCCCGAGAATGGGTAAGTGCTGCCCTCCTGAAACTTGCCTTTTAAAAATTTTTTAATTTATTTCTTTTGAATGCTCTGAATATTCTTGAAGCAGTTGCAGTTTTGGGGCCATGGGAGGTGGTTCAAGAACGCAACTGACAAGCAGCAATGCCCTCCAAAATGAAGAATACCAACGTAGAAGAGAGAGTTCAGAGACACTATGTAGGATACGCGCACATGCATGCGTGAACATCTACAGACATGCATGCATATGCTCTTTTTATTTTTTCATATTATATGAAGATTTACAGACTTTTGGAACCAAGAAAATTCTAGGGAGCCATCTCTCTTCTGCCCACCTGCCCTTGGGCTAAATGACAGTATCCAAGACAATTGACTTGTTAATCTGATTCGAATAACACCCCTTGGAATTAGGAGCTGTCTCTGAGTGCGTCCTGGTTGACAGATATGATGTCCACAGATGCCAGCAGTTCATTCCTGAGGTGGATTGTAAACACGACCACGATTCCTTCCGCTCCTTGCACACACTTGTGCCCCTGTCTGTGATGCCTTAAGCCTCCCTTCAAAAGGCAGAGTTAGGACTTCCCTGGTGGCTCGGTGGATAAGGATCTGCCTGCCGCAGCAGGAGACATGAGTTCAGTCCCTGGTACAAGGGAAGTCGCACATGCCATGGAGCAGCTAAACCCATGCAGCACAACTGTCGGGCTTGTGCTCTGGAGCCCGCAAGCCACAGCTGCCGAGCCCACATGCCTCCCGTGGATGCCTACACGCCCTGGAGCCCGCAAGCCACAGCTGCCGAGCCCACGTGCCGCAGCCGTGGATGCCTACACGCCCTGGAGCCCGCGCGCTGCAGCAGCAGAAGCCACTGCCGCGAGACGCCTGAGCAACGCGACTCGACTCGAGAGTAGCCCCGCTTGCCACAAATAGAGAAAAGCCTGCGCAGCAGTGAAGGCCCAGCACAACTGAAAATAAATAAATAGTAAAATTAATTTTAAAAAAAAGGCGGAGTCAGCGTCTTCACCCCTTGAATCGGCAGGCCTCCCAGAACCCGCTTTGGCCTTGGGGCACTTCTAAACAAGGACACGACCAGGGGCTTGCAAAGTATTTCTGCATCAGTACTCACCTGCTCGCTGCTCTGGAACCTTCCACTTCTGGGCTCACACAAGCCCGGGCTGGCCTGCTGGGTGGTGAGAGACACACGGCCGCATGGCGGCTGCCTGGCCCTGACCGTTAGCCAGCCAGCCCCGGGTCAGCATGGACTCGCTGACAGCCAGCCGAGCTTCGCCCAAATTGCCGATTCATCAAATCAGGGGCTAAAAAGAAGTTGCTGTTGTTTTTTAACCACACCTTTGGAGGATGCTTGTTTGCACAGGAAAAGTCAACAGAGACCATACGTACAAATTTGACTCTTCACAGGGTATTGTAAAGCATGATGGGTCACAGTCTGTCCTTTTCCTCAGCTGTGGGCTTAGTACGTGAGAGAAGTCAAGTAGTTGGTGAGTGAACCCCTGCTGATGCCTTGAAGTGAGTGCTTTCTAGCTCAGGAAGCATGACTGTTCCATGGAGGAAGTTATGGGCTCGGCGGGTATTCAAGAAGCGGAGAATCATTGCAAACCTTGTCTATCCCTCACAGGGGTCACGTACTAGGGTCCAGGGGAAGGGGCAGGGAGTGGGTGTTAGCACTCCGCCTCCCTTGACCCCTGCCCCTTCCTTCCTATGAGCACACGCCTCTTGGGATGTGGTCTCTGAATAGCATTGGTAATGTCATATTGGGCATTAAAATCAGAGTAGCTACCAGAATGCTCATAGGAAAACTCACATTTATTATGGTTCTTCTGTGTGCCAGGAACTCAGCTACATTTAGACTCTTGCTCTTCACCTCTCCCATCTGGGAGGTAGGTGAGCTCACCACCCCCGGTTTCTGATGAAGAAACTGAGGTTCAGAGAGGCCCAGGAATGCTCCCCAGCCCCACCATGATGGACAGCAGCTGATTTGGAGTCCCCATCTCCTGACTCTTGTCCTCTACCAAGAAGTGGGGTTTGTTCTGTGCTCAGAAGTCCCCATGCCCAGCCCTGGTGTTGTTTTGAAGGGTGGCCTTTGCTGCAAAACTGGGGTGCCCCTCGCTGACCACAGAAACTTCCACGTGGCCCACACCTTCTCCGTGGCCGAGTCGAGTGGAAGGAAAAGCAGGAGAGTTCGGCAGGCACCCTCGCACGGCGGGGGTCTCGCCCAGGGCCCATTACGAGGCTGGAGTGACAGAGAGTGACCGCCTGTGGCTCATCTGTGTCTAATGGGGCAGAAACGAGTACCCATGCTCTTTCTCCCCAGCGACTCATCTGGGGCCCTTTGAGGCTTATGAATCTTAGCGTATAATGGAGTCTTAACCTCAGCACCGCTCACCATGCAGGGGTTGTGGGCGGCAGGAGCCTCTGTCTTATTTACGAGCCGTTCACGGGAGAGACACTCAGGGTGGATGCTCACCGTTGTATTAATCAGCGCAGAATTCCGAAGTGTGCAGTAATGCATGTGACCAGATGGTCCTAAAACAGGCCACTCTAACCCAAGATCATCCTCTGAAAAGCTCCCCTAAAGAACATCGACTGCACATAATAACTGCCTTGAGCAGGGCCGTAATTTTAGAAAATGTATGAGGCGCGGGATGAACATGAGGGAGGAAAATGGTTCCCACTTATCATGACATCGTCTCTCCAAATGCCTGCTTGGGAAAAAAAACAAAACAAAACAATCCTCCCCATGCAAGGAAGCGCGGCAGTACTTAGTCCATTTAGAGTCCTTGTTAGTTATCACCCTGAAGTTGCCAACCACTGCTTTCTCAGTTATATATTAAAACGTAAGCATAGGCTTCCAGCTTCTTAAACTTCAGAAACAATTGGCTGTTAGTGACCTGTCACCGTCTTCCCACTGGCTTTCTGCTTTTGCCTTGCAAGTGTAACGGGCCATCCCTAGAAGGGTCTAATCGTCTTAACACTGCTGTATTTACACTTGAGGTCTTATTATCCTTCACTTAGCTGTGTAAACAGATGAATAACCTGTTTGGGACTTACCCAGATGCTGCTTGCTACAGACTCCAGGAGGTGGGAGGGGGTTCTGTGTGAGCCTCTCAGGTACGTTTATTATGGGGGGGGGAATCTCCTCCCAGATAAGCCACCAAATAAGCTGCTTTGTCAGAGGAGCACTCAGGTTTGCAGACCATTGTTTAAAATTACAGGAGACCTTGGGACTTTTTTAGAAGGAGTCCTGTGTGCGGAAATGTGGTTTTCCTCAGGCAAATGCACTGTTCCCACTGAAAGAATCAGACACAGCAAAGTACTTCATCTTTTCCCTCTGCTATGATTAAGGGCTTCCCTGGTGGTTCAGTCAGTGAAGATCCCGCCTGCCAATGCAGGAGACCCAGGTTCTACCCCTGGGTTGATAAGATCACCTGAAGAAGGAAATGGCAACCCACTGTAGAATTCTCCCCTGGAAAATCCCATGGACAGGAGTCTGGCAGGCCACAGTCCATGGGGGCGAAGGACTGGACACGACTTAAGGGCTGAAACCACAACCACCATGATGCTTAAAACCGGGCGGGTATGTTTCCTGTGTTCCAAAGGCATGTTTTCCTTGACGAGACCTCGGATTTCCTACGGCTCTGCAGTTTGACACCACATCCGGGTTCGTTTGAAACTGTCAACCATTTTATTGGCATTTCTAACTGTGCACTTTTCAATTGGTCATTATCTTTTCGTTTGCAGTTTACCTTTTCATGAGCAGTTGGGGAAAAAAGGATTTTAAAAAATGTTATATGTTAATGATTTCTTTCCTAACTGCAATTTTGTCAGCTCCGTTTTGTACATATATGATTATGAAGCAATTTGCATGAAATTTACACCTTTTCAAATTTCGAAAATTGCCTTGTTGAGAAAGAACCCCTGCACTTCTCAATACCACACTGATTAATCACAGTTACAGAGTAGACATAACATTTTTATTAAACTCTCAGTGAGCAGGAAAATTAGCACTTCCTGCAATAACGATACTAATTTCATTAGGGAACGTTTTCATTTATAAAGTGCCTCTTCCTTATCTTGAACCTTTTATCCATCCCTTATTGACCAGAGAGGGCATTTCTTTGAGCGCTGGTAATAAACCATATTCGAGATATGATGTGACCTCACCGACAAGCTCCTGCTTCTGACCGATCATCTTTCTTCGCCATAAATATCCATTGGTACCTCTTGTCATATGCTGTTCCCCTAACTTCCTCTTTGTATTTCCAATATAATGAGATGGTTTCCATCCTTACACACTTACGGGATGGTTATTGGCAAGACTGAAACTCTAAAGCTATCAGGTGGATATAACGATAAAGAAAATAGAGTCTTCTGTTGATTTATTTCCATGTAGTTTCTTTAGTGGATGCTTATAATAAAGAGGAAATGAGTAGAATCCAGGAAAGACTTGTGGTCCTGTTGGCCTTGGGAGAAATTGATCCCCTTGGGCAGGAAACTCAAGGGGGAAACCAGTGAAGTGGAGGTGGTCCCTGCTGGGTTAGGAATGTGGAATCCTCGTCTTTTATTTACGTATAAACTCAGGTATAACTCTCCAGGTCCGCTGTGAAGTCTTTCCTGATACACAGCGGTAGATGAACTAATGCAACAGTGGTTTATTTACCAGCATCTTATTAGACGCGAGGCGCTGTTCAAGGTGCTGAGGACTGTGAGCCCCCTGGGCAAGCAGGCGCTTCTCCTCACAGGGTTTGCATCTCAGTTGTGGGAGGTTGGGAGCAGGCTAGAAATAGGTCAAGGACTAAATAAAATACCGTTGATGGAGATGCCTGTTCAGAAGGAAGGTCAGAGGTGGAGTGTGGCTGGCTTGTGGAAGGATGCCCAGTTGACATTGAAGTTGAGGCTTCACAGGTACAAAGGATTCAAGAATGTGAAGAGCCAGAGGAAAAGTGTTTCAGGCAGAAGGAAGCGAAAGTGCAAAGGTGCCCTGTGAAAGCAAACGTTACACATTGTTGAAGAGATGGCATTGAGCAGAGAGTTCATTCATCTGCCCTGTGATTTTTAAATTTAGAATTGAGGTCTGTGCTTGATGTGAAATATCGATCCTTTCTCTGTGTCTGAGTGGGCTGGGAAAGCCATGTTATTCAAAGCAGAAGAGAAATGTACATTTCTGAATGCCCCAGGAGGAGAATGGCTAGTGATACTTTCTAAGTGTTAGGAACACAGAGACTCTTCTCATTTTGTATCAGTTGTTCGTTTTTTTTTAATTTGTAGATAGATTTTTGTGTGCCTGTTATGTCTTAGATAGATAAATGACTCACTCAAGATCATACTGTCAATCTGGGGAATCAGGATCAATCATATGTGATTTTGTGAAATTTTCCATTTTGTCTATCTATAAATTTCACAAAATAAATATAGTGGTAAAGAATCCCCCTGCCGACACAGGAGATATAAGAGGTCTTGGTTAGATCCCTGGGTCAGGAAGATACCCTGGAGAAGGAATTAGCAATTCACTCCAGTATTTTTGTCTGGAGAAACCCATGGACAGAGGAGCCTGTCAGGCTCCAGTCCATAGAATTGTAAAAAGTCAGACAGGACTGAAGTGACTTAGCACGTATGTATGGACATTGCATCATATTGAAAGTTTAAATATATATATTTGTGATTTTGTGAAATTTTCCATTTTCTATATTTAAATGTATATAATATGTATTATCTCTTGTGTATTGTAAATATATGTATATATTTCCCATTCTATATAAATATATAATGAAGTGTATATACACAGGATGCATTCTTTTATCTGCTGCATTAATGACTTTTTCCTTGGCTTATGTCTTATTTTGTCAACTTGATATATAGATGTTAACAATGATAGGTGTTAGGCAGCACCTACCTGTCATATAATTCTGAATGTCCTGCTAAGAGTATCCTGTGAAACAGTCTCATGCTCATCAATCTTCAGGCAGTACAATGAAAACGAAAATGAAAAAGGGAGTCATGCTCACTAGACAGTGTGCACTTCTTGCAGTTCTGCAGTCTCATAGTTTCCGCGGGTCAGGAGCCTGGGCCTGACTTAGCTGGCCCCTCTGCCTACGGTCTCCAAGGACTGCAGTCAAGGTGTCCGCCAGGCTGTGTTCTCACATAGGAGCTCGACTGGGGAAGTACATGCTTTCAAAGTCACCCCCCACCTCTGCGGTCATGAAGTCCACTTACGGGTGGACTTCCTTTTCCTGAGCTATCTCCAGGCCCCTGGCTTCTTGCTGACTGTGGGTTCTGGGCTGGAGGCCTTCCCTCAGCTCCTGGAGGTGGCCCTCAGTTCCTCAAGGCCATTTGCAGTTCCTTTACCACAATTGGCTTTCCCAAGATGGCAGCAAGACCCTAGAGCAAGTCATATATAACATAATGTAATCTCAGGAGTATCATCGGGTCACCTTTACCGTATTCTACTGGGAAGAAGCACATCCTTGATCCTGCCCACACTCAGGGAGGCAAGTACCCACAGGTGTTAATACCAGGCAGGGACCCTCTGGAGCCTCAGTAGACTCTGCCCAGAGCAACTGGGATACCCTTGCTCTTCTTTGCTGCTATAGTTAACATCTGCATCTAAAGCCCGAATCTGGCCCCAGGCTGTCTATACTTGCGACCGGCAGAGAAGCCAGCAGTCTCGGGCCCGATCTGCCTTCCAAAGCTGCCACCTAAAGCCTTCAAGTTAAAGCAGGAAGATTTTGAAGAAAAGACTTTGCCTGAGTTCAGTGCGGTCCCCAAGCTTCTTTTCAGCAGGGGTGAGAAATCACCCGTAGACTAGTTCCACCCCTGGAGGTGAAGACAGACTACAGCAGAACCGGTCTGGCTTGGTTTCCCTGGGGCTTGGCAAGTAGGTGTTTAGGAAAGATTTCTCTAGGGGACCATAGACTCTGATAGGCTTGTCTCCACAATATGAGCTGTCCTGAGAGGACAGTGTCAATCAGTATTAGATCCACTGCTCTGTGAAGGTTGCTCAGAGAACCAGGAGGGTTTCCCACATGGACGGCAGACCCAGATGCTCTGACTTGACCCTGTCCTCATATCCATGATGTCAGCTTTGCTTTGGCGTGGGGCATTGGATTTTTCTCCACTGCTTCCTTC
The DNA here is from genome assembly GCF_019320065.1 of Cervus canadensis. Taxonomy (NCBI): domain Eukaryota; kingdom Metazoa; phylum Chordata; class Mammalia; order Artiodactyla; family Cervidae; genus Cervus; species Cervus canadensis. Next base: position 59,316,284 of record NC_057403.1, on the reverse strand, counting down.
AAGTCGCACATTTGACAAAGATTTCAGGTGCACCTGCCATGTGCTTGGCACTGTTTTGAAAACATAACCTTGATTATGGACAAGCACTCTGCAAACACTGCTGTCTCGTCTTAATTCTTCTTAACACTCTGAAGGAGAATTTCACCAAATCACAATAACTCCATTTACTTTTAACCCCACATGGTGAAGTTATCAACTTTTGATTTCTTTATACTCTCTCATGGAAAACGCCTAGATAAATACTAAAAGGGACATTTTTAAGCATGTAAAAAAAATCAATTTTCATAAGGTTACGTCTTTTACCTCTTTATATAAAACATGGTGTATTAAAAGAGATTAAATTTTACTCTGTGGAGTAAAATGCAAACACGAAATTATTTTTTCATTTTTCAGAACATGCCACTGGATTATCATTTATTTATGAGGCTTTTTTTAATCTAGAATATATGGAAATCTTTTCTTGAAGCACAATGTAATATTGAATTTGGAATGTTGTCTGACAGCTTCCCTAGTGCAGTTGCAATAGAGTGATTCTCCCGTATGAATTTTTAAAAGAAATTTCAATATACTCTGCATTTGAAAGGGAAGAAGTAATCGCCATGATCTTGGGGAATCTTTTAAATGGCCTCCCTTCCAGTTCTTCTATGTTTCACCAACTTTTCTGCAACGTATAATGTTCCCAAGATTTTCCAGAACTCATAAGATATCCAGTTATCTTCTTTTGGTCCAAAATGTATACCCAGCAATTGAAGTTCTCCTCCCAAAAGACATTTCTCTCTGTTCAGAATAGACCTCTGATGTGATTTTTGGTTTTGCCTTTTGCATATTTTTCTTGTTTGGAGGCATTGGGCTTGAAAGTTACTAACGTTCCTCATTCTCCACAAAGCAGGTGTCTTTCTATGTTAGTCTCTTTAAATGTGTGTGGGGAAGGTGGAAAACTACGGGATCAGGGACCTAAAATGTGGGTTTGAGCATCTTACTCCTTTCTCAAGAATGTTTCCTATGTCTGTCCCTCTGCTGCTGTATCCACACTCCTTTCTGCTTGGTTTTACATCTCTGGACCCTTGTCTTTTTCATCCCATCTTTACTCTGTGCTATTGCTGTGTAACAGACCACCCCAAATAGAGTGACGAGTCCATTACAGACTCAGGATGCAAGTGGCGGGCAGGGGCACATCCTTCCCCTGGTGAGAATCCGAGCGCCTGTGTGAGCGCAGGTGTCCTGAGACCACCTCATGGTTGAGCTGGCTCACCTCTCACGCAGGCTCGGATTCACCACGAGGGAAGTTCAGACATCACTGGCAGTGACTCCTCACTTTGGAGTCAGACCCGCCGGAGTGTGACTGCACACTCTCCTGCTCCCCAGCTTTGTGACCTTGGACAGTTTGCTTCACCTTTCTGGGCTTCAGTCACTAAAGCGTTTAAGTGGGGAGGACTGTGCTCCACGTGCCTCCTTTGTGCCCCCTCTCTGGATAAGTCCTACTTCATGGCTTTAGAATGCCGTGTGCTGGCCCTCTTTCTGTGTTACCCTAGCTTCCTTGGAGAAGCTGCCAGTTGTGAAGACTCTGTCACAAGGGAGCGGCAGCAGCATGACTTTGAACGTAGCACAGGCACGGGCGACCTTGTCTGGGCGTGTGCCATTGGTAGTTTAGTTTCGGCTTTCACTTTGCCTGAATGTACTCAAGTACAGCTTTATATCATTTGTACCCTCCCGGCCACCCTTCTTCCTCAACAGCCAAGACTTGGTAATTATTATTTTCACAAGAACATTTGTCCCATGGGTCTAGATTTCAGAGGGAAATAAATATACAGCCTTTGTTCTTGTAGACACTTCATTATATAGCTGGGCATACATTATTGACCACCCGCTTCAGAAAGTACTTGGACTGTCTGACCTTTACATGGGACAAGCAAAGCTTTTGTGGATGGTTCCTTGCTTTTTTGACAATTAAGAATAGTCTCATGGCATTGGATTAGTCTCTTACCATTCAGTAATTTGGTGTATGTATGAACACACCAAATCCATTTATGCAGTCACAATGGCTGGATGGATAGATAGATATATCGTTGTTATGAACTATGTGAAAGAAATTCATTTCCAGCTATGGGTCATTTGGAAAAAATCAATATGATACATCAACATTATAAGTAAATGAAAATGAATGCAACCTCATGGTTTTCTGAAAGCCTGGCTTTCTGTGTGGCTTTCAGAATTGCATCTCTGACACCTACCACATGTATTTTCTCTTGCAGAATGCTTGTTTGTAAGTCAGTTTAGTGGTGAGGGTACATCCCCGTAAATGTATACCATCTGTAATACTGTTCCAGCTTTGTTGATTGTTAATATACTCATGATATATCTTGCTCTTCAGAAACCTGCACCACAAAAGAAGTCACGACAGTAAGATAGTCTCATCATCCTCTTCTGCATTTTTTTTTCCTTTTCACAGTTTTGGTTACTTTCTGCTTTTGTATTGTCAAAAGTTTTATTATATGTGCTCGCTTACCTCAGGCCTGTATTTTTTGGAAATTTAAGAAAAAACTGTTTAATGGTTTGATAATAACTGTGAAGCTCTTGCTGTATGGACCGTGTAGTATTAAGCACTAGAAATAAAGGGTGGGTTTTACTTTGTGCTTAAGGAATGTACAGCCCAGTCAAAGGGGTAGGTAGGTTCAGCTCTGCTGCAGTTTATTTAACTAAGTGCTTCAGAGTAAGAAGTGGGAGGGAGAGGCAAGGCGGGCTCCCAGGAGGAGGTGGTATCTCTACTAAGCTGAATGGCTAACCAAGGTCACCAGTCGGGAGAAGGGAGGGATGGCTACTCAGGCAGAAGGCCCAGAGCAGGGGAGAGTATGGGATTCGCAGAGCCATGCAGGTATGTACTGTTGACCAAATACACACCGTGGGGTAGGAAGAGGGAGAAGATGAAGCTGGTGAGGAAGAAGAGTCTCAAGAGAAGGCTCGAGATGTCCAGTGGGACCATGGTGATGCAGTTTCAGTTAGGAGGGAAGCCAGCTTGGCAGTCCCTAAGCTTCAGACTCTACAATCTGAGAGTTGTTGAGGTCTGGGAGACCCTCTCCCCCTAATCCATTACAGATGGAGAAACAGGCTGAGAAATATTTGAGTTCCCACTCTTCAGAAAACAAACACCATCGACCTTGCAAGGTAGTTGTGAGATATGAAATAAGGTAGTAACAGCTTTAAATCCCTTATCGTGATCTCCGGACTCTAATAGTGCTTGAAAAATGTCTGTTTCTCCGCTGCTTGAACTAAGACCACCTTGAAGACTCCCTGAGACCCAGGGAGAGCATCACTGTTCCACAGCACACGGTAGACTTAAGTCGTGTGTGCTAAAACTCCAGGGCTTGTGAAGGAGTTTTCTAAATAAAGCAGTGTTTGAGGCACAGCAGCTTCCGGGAACTGTGTGCTTGCTCTTACGCGCGCGTGTGTGTGTGTGTGTGCGCGTGCGCGCCCGCGTGCTCATGCTCACTTGCTTTCTCCATCAGACTGCAAGCTCTTTAGAAGCAAGGGTCATATTTACTATTTCTCTTTTTTTTGGCTAACGATAGATTTCAGTTAATGATCACCTATGGTTGTCTCTGTGAGCCCAAATAAACAACATCTCCTTGGAGGCAGTCCTAGCAGTTGTCCAGAGTTGTTAGCCAGTGGTCCCGTGATGGACAGATTGCACAGTGGAGGGAGGGCCCAGACCAAGTGGCAGAGACAAGATTTCTGTAGCAGGAGTGTACTTTTCTACAGCTCTAGCTTTGGAATCTGAAAGCCCTGGGATTAGTAGATTATAGAGGCAACTACTGACACTATCTGATTTGCAGAGTCAATGAAAAATGGAAAGTTAAAATTCAGCTCCATGGTGGCAGTGGGGAGAAAACAGCGAGGAAGGGCAGTCTTCTGTGAAGAGTTTTTTAAATTATTATTCATTTTATAATGCCATTGATTAGGGCCTTCATTAGAATGACTTCTTCTCTTAACCCCACCCCAAACATGCCTAGTAATTTCTTTCGTTAACATCTGCAAAACCAGATAGTAATTCCTGGTCACAACTCTAGGTTGAGTAGGGTATCTGTTATCTTTACCGTGTGAGTCTAATTTTATGGAAATCAGCCATTGCTCATATTAGAGTTGGTTTCGTGTTTTGTTCTTTTTTAATTTAAATGCTTCCTTGGTCATTTTCTGTTTTTTAATCAGAATTACGAATCTTTTCATGCACAGGATATGGCATGTTATAACAAGTATTTTTAAAAATATTTACAGTTGTGATCTTACAAAAGGAAAAAGTTACGTGAGGTCATCTGAACTAATTGCTGCAATGACACTACATTAATTAGATAATTAAGGGTCTCGAGCATGTGGCCATTGTATTCATTGGGCTGGAAGCCAGCGTTTGCTATGGCTGAGAAAATGGGTTAGCATAATTCAAAATTCAATTGCTGTACCCAGTTTCATATGAATAGATAATACAGAATGAGTCTTAAATCTGGATTGGAAAAACTAACAGGACCTGGTTTTATTTTAATTGAGTTTTAAAGCACTTCTAGGCCATTTCTTTGTCTTTATAGTTTAACCCTTCACAGTTCTGACTGCCCGCCTGCCAGTCTTGTCCACTGCGTGCTCATGGTAATAACCTTTCCAGATTTATTGTGAACCCTCAGAATATATTCTTTACCAGTCAGTGCCTGGACACATGAAGCCAAAGTCTCTTTACCCCCCCTGCCCCCCCCGCCTCATCAAGCATAAGTGTTCTCCACGGTTTGAAGTAGTTTATAACAGTGTGTTTGCTAGGTGCCTTAACTTGTCAAGGTTATTTGTCAGGAAAATTGTGTCTTGTAACACTAGGTTCGGTACCTTTAGGTGACAGGGCTTAATACAAAAGTTTTCCCCATACCAACTAGCAGTGTAAGTTGATTTCATATCCTTTTATTTTATAAAGTTTCGCTTACCAGGTTTGTCACTCTCCATTTGAAATTAAAATGTGTGGTCTGCACATGACCTTAGAGCAACTGACCCCCAAATCTAATCACTCCCAGCATCTGGGAAAATCGACAAATATGTCAGGTATAACTCGGAGCATCCAAACACTGCTTTAAATATTCCATTTGCAGGCAGGACAAGGATCGTTCTCAGCCTAGTCCTCCAAGAAGGAGCGCTGGGCACATGAATGCCTTTGGTTTTCTGCTCCCTAATCGGCACTCATCAGCAACGGTTTGTATGAGCAGGAACATACACTTATATGTTCCGCACGGGTGAGGTATTGATTGAATACACAGCCAGAAGAATGTTCCTAAGTGGTCAATACATGGCCAGAGTGTGTCAGGTGAAGGTAAAAATAAAGTCAGATCTATGCTTTTGATAGCAAGTGCTGTCGGCTTCTGTTGCACTTGTCGCCTGAGGTTACCATTGAATGCAGATGAAAATGTTAAGCCTCGCAACACAGATGAACATGTGGCATCGAGCAAGTTCTCCATAACCAGGAAGTATCAGTGCTTGCCTACGCGTGAGACTGATTTAATCAAAAGTCATATTCTTCATGAGTTACCTTGATCGGTGTGCCAACAGTGTCTTTCTGTGTGTAAGGAGAGTTTGGGAATAGGGACCTATTCCACTTTATGAAACACTGTACATAGTCCTTGTATTTGTCGTTATTTACTGACTACTGACCACATTCACAGAAATATCATTGTCCCATTGGTGGTTGACTCGTCCAGCCTCAGCCCAGTGCATTTCTCTGCTGGATCATTTCTGGTAGATGACAAATGAGCCCTGCTTAGTAGTAAGCTTGTTATTATGCAAAGCGATAGTTCTTGGAAAACTCTTCAAAGGGTTGAGCCAGACTCTGGCTCCCAGCTCCTCTCATCCACAGATCCTTACTCTACCCCCAACTGCAGAAAGTCCTGATGGTCTGCTGTTTGGTAGGTTAATAATGAGAGGGTGTTCCCCTGACATTGCAGAGGAACCTTCTCTGTGATGGGAACCTGCTTGCTCTGAGGACATGGCGAGGATGCAAAGAAGGACCTCTTTGTCGGCTTGTCCCAGCCGTAAGCAGAGATTCAGTGCTTGCCCTCCGGCAGACATTTAACCTACTCAGGTTTAATTCAGGTAAGACAGTCAAGGGTTCATCTAGTGCTGGTGACGCTCTCCTTTCTTCTCACTGAGGAGAGGTCTCCAAGAGGAAGAAGGTCTTTTATCTTTGGCATCTGTGCCCTTGTGTCGTGAGTTGGAGCATCGTGAATGTGAAGTGTTCATGCGAATTGTGTAATAACCTGGTCTGTCAACCCAGGCAGCTGATTTAACTGGTGGTTCAACCAGTGGAATGGATCTGAGCCCATGCTGGAGCAAACGCCGGCTCCCTCAGTTAGACAGAGCCAGTGCCAAAGGGTATGTTGGCATTTCAGGAGTAATCCTGACAGTATTCACGTCTGCTTTACTCACCAACTGTAGGATCAAGCGCATCAGTGTCAGCTGAGATCCACTCCAGCATTTTCTGAGGAACTTTGAATCACCGTGAATCCAATCAGAGGAGTTTGTTGGTTTTTTGTTTCACTTCATTTTCCTGAAGCAGAATCCCAGGTCCTAACATGGAATAGGCATTGTAGGTTTTGTGGAAAGAGGTACTTGGCAGCGCTCCCTTGGAAGGGAATACCGGGGTCGTCTTCCCCTTCGGCAGTTGACTCAGTGACAGCACGATGACAATACAAGTGCCTTTGGTGTCAGAGCGTCAGAAGGGGGCGGTCCGGCTCTGGGAGCAGACGCCCTGATCCGGTGTTGGTGATCCAGAGGTTTTTGAGTTAAGTGCTTTTGACACGCAGAATCAAGAGTCAAGGGCGAAGCTGCCTCTTAAACGCTCTTTCTGAGGAGTCCACTGCCGATGTAATTGAGCCTCTCTGGTGAAGAGCTTTATTAGAACAAAGCTGGTTAGCGCTACATACCTTTGGGGGGGAATATTTTAGGCATCTTCAATAACTGCTGTGTGACATTGCTGAAGGTCCCCAGCCTTCTTGTTCTCTGACGATTCAAGATGAAAAACCCCCGTTGCAGACATGTTGCTTGAGCTTCACTGTGGCCCACAGCTACCTGTCTCTTCCCTTTGTTATCACAGTTTATCATTATAAAGTTATTTGTGTGTGTATTGATAGTGAAGGACAGAGAAGCCTGGAGTGCTGCAGTCCGTGGGGTTGCAAAGAGTCGGACACGACTGAGCGACCGAACAGCAACAAAATGTGTATTGCATGTACTTTGCACCAGGGCGTCAGATCCCTGAGGCCCCGGACCACGTCTGTTTTGTTCCTTTCTGTTCCCAAACACTAATACAAGGCCTGGCGTCATCATCGTCTTTATCATCATCAGTGCTAGTAATTGTGGCTACATACTGTATCTCGAACTCTGTTAAGAGGCATGAAGAGAAATGAACATGAAGATGTTCATTTTCCCCATCCCTGGCATAAGAGTCAACAGCAAATTGTATCCCTGATCCCAGTATGCTGATTTCCAGCTTTGGGATTTTGCAGCAGGTCATTTAACCTTTCTTCATCAGTGAAACTGGAATAATAATTCCTGTTTGCTGAGTTTGCAGTGAGGATTAAACATGAGGGTAGCTCTGAGCCCAGCACACAATAGAAGCCCAGGACAGGTGAGCGGATGGGCTATTTTTATAGACACTATAAAATCCGGGAGTCAGGCTGAGAGTTAAGTGGGAGAAGCCAGACAGTTGAAAAGGTACAGAGTAGGATTGCATTAATTTAAAGGTCCAAAGCAGCCAGGACGTCTACACGTGAGAGGAGGCAGAACAGTGGTCGCCGCTGTGAGGGGTGGGCACATCTGGGGGTGGAGGGCACCCTCTGCCAGGCTGGAAGTGACCCCTGATTGGGTCTGATGATTGCATGGGTCTGTATACACATGTAAAAGCCCAGTAAGCTTCTCATCTGTGCCCTTTAGTGCTATGAGCAATATCGCCAAAGAAACCATTTGAGAGAATATGCCAGTTTTGGGGAGAGTTTTCCTCCGGCCTCAGTCTGGGCACAAAATTGGTTTTCCCAATGATCGAGGTACCCAAGGGCGGGGTGGTGACCCTGGAGGAAGGCAGAGGTGACTGCTGGCCTGCTTCCGGGTTCTGCTGAGGCCCGTTCAAGGGCAAGGTTAAGGATCTGTTCCTCAGAACCTGAACCTCAACAGAAATTCTTCAACTGCGGCCATGTGAGCTAAGTATAGCGTCAGATTTACAATGCAGTAATTCTGACTGCCCTGGGCTATCCTGATCAAAGGGACAGTGTAAGTGGGGTGGCCCGTGGAAAGTCCTCTGCAAGCTCATTCAGGGCGAGAAGGAGCCCAGGCCATGGTGAGGCTAGCATCCTAGGTGAGTGGGGACCCCTGTCACAGCTGCCGGCCAGGATACTGGCGGTTCCTTCACTTCTGTCCTTTTGGGGACCAGCCTTTTAATTATGGGACCAGCTCCCCAAAGCTGGATGCACTGATTTCCCGCACCCTACCCTGCCCTGCTGGCCGTCCGCTGGCTAGGGGCCTTGGTTTGAAGTCAGGCAGGCCCTGGGCACCCCGGAGGCTCCCGGTCTGCCACACTCTTCCCTCTCTTCTTTGTCACCTGTGGTGGTCTCACCGTGACTCCTTGACTTAAGTAGCTTCTTCTGAAAGTCACTTCCCACCGCGGGCTCTTCCTCTGCCTGGCTCAGCCTCAGCTGCCTCCCTGAGGCCTGACTCCCCTTCCTTCCCCACTGCCCCAGAGGGCAGATGGCCTGACTCCTGGGCTCTGCCTCACCGTCCAGCTCTGGACTTTCTGTGGTCCTGCGCCCCCCTCCCGGCCGCAGGGCTTGCTTCATCTCTGGCAGTCTGGTCCAGGCCCCCTTGTGCAAGCATTGCTCCAGGTAACCTGAGGATCAGACATGGGCCCCGTTTCCTTGTTTGTGAAATGGAGAGGTGAGATTGAATGTATTGCTTCTCTGAAAGTTTTTTCCAGCCGAGTGTTATCATGGAATGATGAGAACTGTATATTTATATTGGTCTCGGCCCCCTAACCCTTCTGATACTTGGTCTTTGGCCCCAGGTCCTGACACAGGGCTCCCAAGACCTTGTCATTTCCTTACTGATGAGCTCCTAATTCCCTTGGAATGTTCTGGGAGGTAGAAGCATCTTTTGTCCTCACAAGGCAACTGATGGTGGCCCCTTCGATGGGGCCTGGTCACCAGAAGACCAAGTCATGAGTAGGAATGGTAGGCCCACCTTTCGTTTTCTGGAGAGATGCGAGGGGCTGGAAATTGAGTTACTAATCCATCTCGCCTACATGCTGGAGCCACCATAGCAATCCCTGCATTAAAGGTGGGTGAGGGCACTGATGCGCTGGGCGGGTGTCACCCACTGACTCCGAGCGGACAGAGGCTCTGTGCTCCGGTTCCTTCTAGACCTGGATCGTGGGTCCCTTCATCCAGCCATTTGTTCTGTCCTTTGAAACAGCCTTGGTAATCACTGGGTGAGGGTACAGAAGCTGGCGTTCTTGGTTATATGAGCCACTCTGGCAAGTTCTGGAACCTGAAAGAAGCTGGTAGGAATCTTCTGCTTGTCGCCAGGTCAGACAGGAGTCTCAGGGTGAGCCGGGGGTAGCTATTTGAGATCGGCATTGAGGTGCGGGCAGCCTTGTGGGACTGAGTCCTCATCCTGCGGGGCCTGCTCTAACGCAGCTTATTAACTGTCAGAAGTGAGTGCAATTATAGGACACCCAGCCGGTCTCAGAGATGCGCTCCCTATGGGACAAACCCTATTCATCTGCTGTCAGAAGTATTATGAGCATGAGAGTAAAGGAAAAACAATTGAGTTTTCTTTCCATATCATTATTTATCGCTTTTAATATCTATCATGTGCTAGTTGTGTAAGATCAGGTGCTATTCATTATCTCATTTAATTCCCCAGCCACCTTGCAGCATATTTGTCATATCCGTTTTAGAAATTGGACAGTGGTGACCAGAAAGAGTAACTGACTCAAGGGGATCAAGTCAGAATTCTAATACTAGGAATAACTTTTATTGAGAGCCTGTTGCATTGCTTGGGATTATGGTAAACTTGATATAGATGATCCCATTTTATCTTTACCATAACCCTACAATGGAGGTGCCATTGTTGTTTTTGCAGGGAAATTTTGATTTGGAAAGATGAAATGACACGCCCAAGACCATCTGTCTTTGACTTGTAGAGGCTTGCTTTCAGACTCAACATTCATTTGTGTCTACAGTTCATGCCAGCCATTTCTACTGTATATGACATTGCAATGCTTAATATTCTCAATGAGAAATCCTTCCTCCTTCAAAAAAAAAAAAAACCCTGAATTATATTATTTCAGGATTCCACAGCGTCTGAATTTGAAAATCCCTACTAAATCATGAGATGATCTAGCTCTTTGATAATGGCAGAACAGAGTGAGTATTCATTTTTAAAATTTATATAATATTTCAGAGAAACCAACAAAATGGAGCCTTGCCCTCTGATAAGAACTTAAAAAAAAAAAAAAATCCAGTGAGTCTCTCTCGGAGTTTTATCATCATCCCATTCATAATTGATTCCAAACTTGCATGAATCTTTCAAGATAAGTGTCTTATTGATTATCCTGAAAACAAGCGATCACTTGGCGTCCTGAAGCTCGCTCAGCGCCCTGCCCTGATTACTGTAAACAGAGCCGTTGATCAGAAGGCCCGTCGTTCTCTTTGGCAGTGAACCCATCGGGCATTCAGAGGCCTCGGCGCACGGTCAGAGTGGACCAGACAGCGGGGCGCTCGATGGCGACCCTGCCCCTGTCCTTGAGGAGCGGGAGCCCGGCGTTCCTGGGCTCGCCGGTGCCGTCTTGGACTGTCCCGTGCTCCTCGAACCAGGACTCCTTCCTGGGGAATGTGCAGAGGGCCCCAGTGGGTGCCAGTTCATTGCTGTCAGGACACGTTAGGTCTCTTAAGTGATATCTTTTTTCCTCGGCACGTTTACTGGTGGTGGTGTAAATCAAGCGGGCCTCCCTCTTGGAAACGAGGAGTGTTTACAGGGGACTTAACCTCATCTTCTGTAGCCCTGGCAGTTAGAATAGTCCCATGACCCCTCAGTGACAGTCGGCGTTGGGTCTGTTTCCGGTGTGGCCTGACTGCATTGCTGCGGGCGGGCCTGGCGCACTGCAGGGAGGGTCAGTGCTGCTGGGGCGTGGGGCCAGGTTTTCCCTGGGGGGCTCTTCTGCTCCGGCTGAAGCCCTTGAAATCCTCTCCAGGTGATGAAGCCCCCAAACGTAAATGGGCTGTAGGACTGGGCAAACAGAAGGAGACTGGACTCCTGGTTTTAGGGACAGATAATGAAGATTCAGGCCATTGCCTTAAATCAGCAGCCTGATTTCCTGAGACTGCCACTGGTGAACTGCTTAGTTGCTATCCTTGGGGGACACGATGGGGCCGGTCTGTACTCCGACGAGCCCTGCTGTCAGGAGGCGCTGGCTCCGCCGCAAAATCCACCCTCTCTTGGACTTGGAAGTGGCTTTGTGCCTCGCTTGAAGCAGGTCCTGAACAGGAGTGAGGCTTCTACTCCTAGAATCATGAAACTTATCAAAGCCACTTGTAGGGTGGGTTAGTTCCGTTTTTTGTTTTTTTTTTTCCTATGATGACACTGAGGCTCAGAGAAGGTGAGGCCGTTCCGTCCCCTGAACCCTTAGCAATGTTCATCCCTGCTAAGCGTGTCCCGGGTACCTCCTCATGCCTTTAGCACCTTACTCACTTAACATCAGTTGATTGAACACCAGCTCTGTAGCACACACTGAACAAGGTGCTGGGGATAAAGAGAAGACGTCCGGAATGGTCCCTGCAGGGGTGTGCAGGCTTCCTGTGACAGTCATGGTCATGGTGGAGGAGGAGCAGAAAGGGGGAGAGCCTTGCCTTCCGGGAAGAAGTGGCTGCTCCCGGCTTTGTCTGCTGTTCATGCTATTTAGGAGCTGTGCTGCAGTGTCTTTTCTGGGGGTCAGCATAGTGACACATGAGTTCCGTCTGACCCCTGCCACCTGTGGTAGGGCTCTCCAGAGAAGCAGAACTGCTAGGAGGTAGATGGCTGCTGGCTGGACACTTACTCACACGTGTAGACAGACAAATGGAGAAGACCTGCAATAGGAATTGGCACACACGGTTATGGAGACCGAGCCGGAGAACCCTGCGAAGTCTGCAGTGTAATTAAGTCTGAGTCCAGAGGTCTTTGCCTTTTTGCTGTGTCTGGTTCCTCAGTGGGTTGGACTGTTCAGTGGCCCCCCTAGTGTGCCCCTCGCTGGGCCCCCAGACACCGCAAAGAAGCTATGGTAGAGAGGCTGTTGCTGCAGTGCCAGTTTCTGGAAACGGTGTAAAGATAATGAGTAAATGGATGGTAAAGTGCCCCAATTCCCTGTAAAAGTACAGGCCTATGAAGGTAAGATGGAGCTGAGAGTGTCTGACTCTTTATTTTCCTTTGGCTTCCCCTGTTTAACTGTGTTGTAACCTATCTGTTGGCTTCCTCCACCCCCCTTTCTTTTTTCTGTGGAATAAAAAATCAGGAGGGATTAACCGTGATGCTGCTTCTTAGCTGGAAGGTGAAAGAAGATGGAAGACTCTAGGGAAAAAGGGTCTTCCTATAAGTTGGTTTTCATTGGAATTTTCCGAAAGGGTTTCACTGTTGATGACACCTCCCACCCTACCTGAAATCTATAATTATCACTAAATTCTGTGCTTACTCCCACTTGTCAGGTACTGTGTTCAGTCCTAAGGTTCTGTAAATAAATGAAATGCAGTTCCTGTGTTTAAGGAGAGAGACACGTCTAGGAAAAAGCGAGCAAAAAGCGAGCAGGCACTCGGGGGAGGGTTCCTGAGTGAAGTGAGTGTGTTCAGTACTCCCCCAGGAGGTGCAGCATGGTGTTTTACTGGTGTGGAAGGCAGAGCCAAGATGGAGGCTGTGGTCGAGAAGAGTGGAGGAAAGCACCCTTCAGTCTGTCATTGTGGCTGCTCGTTGAGGAATTAGATGTTCCAGCTGGGGAAGAGAGAGTAGGTTGGGCAAGGAGAACTGAAAGCACATGATGTTTTCTCAAATGGAAGCCATTTGATAAGTTGTAACATTAGGTGTTGAGGAACCTTAATCAGGTTCTTTTGGAGTTGATACGTGAAGGCGGGAAGAAATGTCTTGTGGTTCATTGAAACAGTTTTGAAAGCATAGGCCTCTGAAAGTTACAGGTCTTGGGAGGGTGCCTCTTACACAATGCTTAGAGTAAGGTGTTGCAGGTTCAGATAGAGGGGATCATTGTCAGTTCCGGTTGATTTCATTTGCAGGACCTGATTTCCAGCAGGCCTTGGTATGAGCCTTGAATGGGAGAGGTAGCCTAGGATGGTTGCTGAGGAGCCTCCAAGAACTCAGGCTGTGGAGTTAGAGAGTTCTAGTTGCTGCAAGTAACACTCAGCATTCCTGAAAAGCCTGGGTCTCTCCATGTGTCCCAGTTCAGATGGTCTGGGCTGCATATGACAGGAAACTCAACTCGCGGTGGCCACAGCATGTGAAAGGGTGTTATCCAGTCTAGTCTGGAGTCCAGAGTGCGGTGGCTGACGAGGTGGCATATTTTGATCTGGCTCCACGTCTCCTCATGTCCATCAGCCTCTTCCTCAGTTGTCGTCTCCCTCACATTTTCAGGATGGCAATAGCAGTTCCCAGCACCGGAACCAGGGAGCATAATGTGGAGGGAAAAGGCACCTTATCCCCACGTGGATCTCTCAGAACAAGGAGACCTTTTCCAAGATCCCATCAACAGACCTATGCTCACCTCTCCCTGGCCAGAACTGTGTCACGCGCCTACATGCAAACAGTCTCCAGGGCAGCTTCTGTGCCCACCATGCCTGGGGGCTGAGACCCCTGTGTTGTTGTACAGGAGAGGCGCTGATGGCTGACCAAGGCTGGGCTCAGCCATCGAGGGAGAGACGGAGAACGGAAACTGGATAGGTGACCAGATCATCAACTACAGGACCCCACAGGGTTGGGAGACTGTGTCTAAGTCAGGTCTGTACAATGCTTAATAACACGGTAGCTGGCCCATAGTCACGACTCACCAGAGCTCAGATGTGATGATGGTGAGATCAACAGCAGTGACGGCAAGTGGTGTCACAAAAATTTCCTGTCCATTTTTGCAAAGAAGTTGTTACTGTCCCTTTCTGCCCCAAACAGATTCTTCCTCACCCCCTCTGGTCTCTGCTTTCACCTTTCTCTGACATCTCTGTCACCCGAGTCCAGTCTTATGACAGTCATCAGGAGACAGTGATGTGTTAGCAAGATAACAAGTTCAGCATCAATCAGTTTTGAATTTAGGGCATCCCCCTTTATCATCTCTGTCAGATGAGTTTCTCAAGTTCTCTGAGCCTCAGTTTATCAGGCTATAAAATGGGGATACCCATATCAGATTTCCCCCCCAATAACCAGTGTTTACATGCATACTCAGGCATGTCTGACTCTGTGTGGAGTTCTCTAGGCAAGAATACTGGAGTGGATAGCCATTCCCTTCTCCAGGGGATCTTCCTGACCCAGGGATGGAACCCGGGTCTCCTGCATTGCGGGCAGATTCTCTGCCAGCTGAGCCACAGTGCAGACTCCTAGTTCAGTAACTGCCTCCTGAAAAGGGAGGCTGAGCTACTTGCTTTGACAGGGTAGGGTGGGGTGACTTACCTAGCCCCATGCTGGCTGGCGACAGAACGGAGAGAGGAGTGAAGGAGAAGCGGACAGTCAGTGCGGCCTCCGCGAGCTTCCGCCACCGCCTCTCATTGCTACGACACAACCGCTGACCGCTCGCTGTACACATTTGCTCAAGTGACTATAACCACGGGTGTTTGTAACAATGTGCCTATTGACTTCTTATTTCAATAGATATCCAGATTTATTATCCCTCAAGGTAAGCATCGATTTTACCTTTGTCTCAGTCAATATTTACCTCTGAGGTCAATACATGTGGATATCCACCCCAGCTGCAGTCAATATCCATTTCGTATTACAATATATGATTTTATATATGGGAAAATAAAGCTCACGATCACATTAAAACACACACACGCATGCACACACACACACATTCTGGTCAACAAGGAAGCTTCCTGCAAAATAGCTGCGTTATCTTTGTTTTGTGTTGTTTCAACTGTATCGACGTGCAGAGGTCCGATTCTGACTCAGCCAAGCAGATAATAGGTGTACTCTGCCCAGAGCTGGCATTTGGGGAGGAGTGTCAGGGTCTCAGATTAGCCTCCTCGTGCTTCAGGGTGCTGGGCTCCCTCGTTTCTCGGGCGTCTCAGAGTTTAATGATAGCCCCGAGGAGGTGGGGGTGTGTGCGGATCGCACGTGGGGTAAGGAGGGGAGCATTTATATCGTGAGGAGCGGGGCTTGCTTCTCCGCCCCTGGATCCTCAGGGTGTCTGGTGGCTGAAGCATGAGGAAGGCAGGGCAGGCCTGCTGTCACGGGCAGTCCAGGTAGGGACCCAGGCCCGGGGGACTGGTGCCCAGGTGGGGACCTCAGGAATTGCACTTGGCTGCTGGTAACAAGGGCACACCCAGGGTGGCAAAATTCTTTCACATCGAAGAGGAGCGAGCCGAGGAGCGAGCCGCCTGCAGTTGGCGTGGCCAGCCCACAAAGGCCTCAGTGACCCTGCCCCTCCTCTCCGCTTGGCAACACTGTCTCCATCTCCAGGGTATCCCCTAGTTGAGAGTGGCCAGGCAGCCTGAAGGAGAGAAGTGGTAGAATGGGCCAACCTCCTGCCTTTCAGGGAGTCTTCTAGAAAGCCCCACACAAGACTCATGCTAAGACCGCTGGCAACACGGCCCCATGCTGCCGTTTGCTGCCTCTCAGCCTGCCTTTCTCCCCGGCACTGTTCTTTCAAGGATCACAGGGCTTTATCCTGATTTTTTCTGTTTTTGTAACTAAGAATGTCCAGCATTTTCCCCATCACCCTCGTACCACTCACAGTGCCCTGTCTTCCTTGGGATGCCCCTGGCTCCCTCTTTATGGTAGACATAGGATTGCTGATCTCAAAAGGACCACTGTGACCGCCCACCCATGGGGATGGGCACTCAAGCCAGGTCTGCCCAGCCCCGATCCCTGCCTCCTGGCTGAAGGGCTGGGTTGAGGACGGAGTGCCCAGAAAACCAGGGCCTCTGTGTCCTTCCTGGGCCTTCTCTGCTGTGGCTGGCGAGGAAGGCTGCTGCCCGCCGTCACCCTGCACAGGTGCGCTGGGGGCCCCGCCGCCTCGCAGCGTCCTCCCACGGTGCACGGAGGAAGGCTGTCCGTTGTAAAAAGAGGAGTGTGCCGGGGCAGAAAGACACGCACACACACACAGAATGAGCGAGGGGCGGTGAGGCAGAGACAGCGGGCCAGAGGGAGAGCCGGCGGCGCCTGTGTGCTCGGGCCCAGTGGTGCGTCTGGGTCTGCACTGTGAGCAGTGGGCTCCTTCCTCTGGCACGTGCAGGGGAGGCCAGTGGCCTCAGTTTGCACCTGACGGCCATCACCGTCTGCAGCGTGTGTCATCAGGGACACCTCTGTTTGCCTCAGTCTCTTCTCCCAGATGGGGAAGAGCCGTTTGAAGATGAGACGCGATACCGCTTACAGAGTCCCCGGCAAGAGCGTCGTAAAGCCACTTCTCAACTACCCTTTCCCCTGCCTTATTAACGCCCATCCTTTAATCTGTCCTCAGCGTCATCTCCTGGCGTCCTTGAGGCCTTTTAACCCCATAGACCAAGCGAAGTCATGTGCATATACGTGCACATCCACTCACATCACCCCACGCAGCACTGCACAGTCAGGCCCCAAGATTTCCCTCAGCGCCTGTTCTCAGCCACACTGTGGGAGCAGGTCCTCAGATGGGCTTCTGCTTCTCTCTCTGCCGGAGCAAGGTCTGACCTCCCTCCACGTTCCCTGACTCCTGACAGCGCGGGCTGGGGAGGGACCCAGGGCTGTCTTGTTGTCTTCTGGCTTGTTTATGTCAGCTGAAACACGGCTCACCCTGTCCACCCTGCTCTGGTACAAAACCCCTATGCCGAATCTCCGTCCTCAGCTGGCCGTGACTCATCATTTCTGGTCTGATCAACCATGGCCATTCCACCTCCCTTCCTGAAGGGCCTGGTATTTCTGGTGCAGTTCTGTTTTCTATATTTAAAGGAACCCCGGGCAGCCCTTCATGGGAGCATGGAGACTAATAAGTTGCTGTGGGCCATGCCTGGCTCCTTCATGCCTCTTTAGATTCATAGACTGCCCCCAACCTGATGCTCACTTAAGTTTGTGTTTATTTATTTGGCCTTCAGAGCAGTCCACTGCCTCGGCCCCGTGGCGTGTAAATTACAGCAGTTTCATTTTCACAGTTTCTCTGTTTGAAATCCCTCATTGTTTATTTAAATACTAGCTGATGCATATTGCAAGTAAGGAATTATAATTAGGGGGGCAAGGCGGGCTGATCTCCCTGGAAAGCCATGACTCCCTTTCTGCAGGAACCCATGGTTACCATCGAAGGCCCTGGGGAAAGGGAGCCAGCCCAGGGAACCAGCGTGGTTCAGGGGAGGGGTCTGTCAGAAGGCGCAGGCGCGTCTGGCTGGAGGCGGGCGCACAGATGCGGCCGCTGCTACAGCGCCAGTTCCAAGAGAAGCCATTACAGACCTTGCAAAAGCCGCCACCAACGATGGGTGGGTGTGTGCCACCTTGCCAACTGTGGCTGTGTTAATACAAGACGCAGAGTCAGACAGCGTACTCCCAGCAAAAGGGCTGGCAGTCACAGGACGAAGGAAGTCACAGGGACAGTGGCACCTGGAAATGGATCTCTCTCCCTCCTTGAAACCGGAACCAAAGCCCAGTCCCCTGGCTCAGCTCTGAGAGTCTTCTCGTGGCCTCAGTCCGCCTCGCCCCGACTTCCGGCAGCTGCGTGATTGCTGTCCCCTTCCAGCACGTGCCTTGCCGTTCTGATTGGGGCCGCGCGTTCGTGGTGACGGTGGCACGTCTCCGCACCCAGCAGGTCCATTTGTGGCTTCAGATGGCCATGTCTGAGGCCACGTCTTCTGACAGCGTGGCCTCAGTCTCCACCTCCTGGCTGCACCGACCTCTCCCAGGTAAACAGTGCACTCATGATGGCCAGCCAGTGAGGATGCCCTGGTGTGTGAACACGCTGAGAGCGGCTTTGGGATGGCTCAGCAGGTACCGCGGCCGGAAAAGACTGTTCAAAGGGGTAAAATTTACACTCAAAGGAGAAAAGTACTAAGTGGTGCAAATTTGGGTCGTTTTCATTCTTTGTTACTCGCGCTCATTTTTATAGGAGTCGAATTTTCGTTGTATCTGGCATATATACATGCTAAATACCTTAGACTTAATTTTTTTTTCTTTTTTTTTCCCCCTAAGGGTAAGTGAAACACAAAAGAGAGGATGTCCACAGTCTCCCTTTAGGATTGTATATTATCGAATCACCACCTTCACTGCTCCATTCATTTCAGGCAATAAATATATTTTCAGGTCCCACCTTGGCAGGCCCAGTGCTCGGCCCTTAGTGAGTGTCAGGGGAGAAGGGGAAGGTGTGTAGCTGTTCAGGTGTCACCAGGGTGATGGTGGCGCTGACTGCGATGCTCCAGGAGTAGCTAGTCCAGTCGGCCGGGGTGCGTGAGGGGGCCAAGGTGACCTCCAAGAAGGAGGTCACTGGGGACCTGAAGGATGAGGGAGCCACCTAACTAAAGAGGACCCCTGCTCTACTGACGTCTGCTGAAGTCTGGGGTTGGGGGGGAGGCCTGGGCCGTGTCGTCAGAGACCCGCAGGGAGATTCTGGGGGGCTGACCTGGGATGGATAGGAAGTAAGATAAACTCCGCTCCCTGAAGTGAGTGAAGCACTCGTGGTGCGTGCACACCCATGAAAAGAAAATCCTTGAAATCAGCAGGTTTGGGCTGCTCTGATCTTTCCACTCTGATCTCAGCAGTGTTGAGAGCTGGCTTTGAGGGGCGGGGATCACAAGACACCCCCCGGCGGCCAACTCTTGGAAGCGTCTCCCCGCTGACCCCTTCCCGATAGGTGGTACCCACGCTCCGCGGTTTAAAGGCATACCCACTGGGGGCCAGCACCCCTTCCCCTTCCCACCCCATCACTGCTCCTCACTCCCACCTGCTCCTGCAGAGAGATCTCTGACCACCAGTGGTTCCAGGCTTACTTACTGGCTTTGTGAAAACTGTTCCCGACCAAATGCTTCATTTATTTTAATCAGCGGCTGCCTCTGTAAAAGGAAAAGCAGCTTAGCCAGCACTCAGTAGAGTAGATCCAGCAGTCTCCATGGCTCATGCGGCAGGAACAGGACCTGTTTTCCATTGCTCGCTTTCTCCCTCATCCACGGATCCATCCATCAGTCTATCAGATGGACACTTACCAGCCCCTGCTGTGTGCTGGGCGCTGGGCGCTGCCCAGGTGCTTCCGCCCCTCTGATGTACGCAGCTGGGCTGTGTGTTTGCTCTGACACACGGCCATCATTTTGCAGATAATCTGGGGGATGACTTTTATCCTGCACCATATTCTGAGCAGCATTTCCGCTCCACCTTCAGTCCCCCATACTCCTTGCCTTCTGCTTTTGGAGACAGTGCCAGTGACCTGTTTTAAGGAAGGTTGAAAAGGCAGCACTTAGGTTTTTCTGGAAACCTTTAAATTAACCTCATTAGGCTAGCTTTCTTTATTTTTTTCTTTGACGATTTCCATACCCCCTAAATTGTGGTGCTGTAATAATCTGTCCCATGACTCAATAGTCAATGTTGGTTTACTATGAATCACAATATATGAGTTTATAATATATATTTTTCCACAAATATACTGAATGTTTGCCAAGCACCACCCCCCACCCCCCCCCCACACACACAGATTCTCCTTTTTAAATTCAGAAATTTCTAGTTGTGTTTATTCCCCTCGTCAGCATACTTTATCATATCAAAGCCTTTTCAGACACTGTAAAACTACTGAGTTATGTTTGGGTCATGTTTTGCGGCGTGCCCTTTAATACTGTAGCTTTAGAAATGCAATTTTCAGCCTCTGCTTATTAGAATATGATAAAGTATTCCTGGTCTGTGTCCAGCTCCACTAATCTCCAGACTGCGCTTCATGAATTAAGCATGAAGATTTTAGTCAATGTGCTTTCAAAGACCAATGTTTAGGGAATCATGGATTTTCTACAGGCTGAGGGAGAAATCTATAATAGGAGGAACTGATTTTCAAACATCATATTCTCAAGAAGAAATGACCAGTTCTGGCCCAGAAACAGAAAATATTTCACCATCAGAATATTCTAGAACCAGTTAAAACCACATTGTGCGGCATGGTCTATCAAAGGGACGGTGTTTTAAAACGTCTAAGACTGTCCGTCACATGGGAGGATTTCAAATGACTGCCTGTTTTGGAAAGCTCATGTAGATTGGGTTAAAATCAAGAGGGGAATGCAAATTGAATTTATAAGGTGTTATTAACTTCACATCCTGGTCTACCCCTCACCCCTCACCCCCCAACTTCTCTATGCACTGTGGTTCATTTTGCTCTGATACAATTTAGCAAACAGCCAGAGATCTCTCTCTAGGGTGAGAGACTCACTGGAGGAGAGACTTAGGGGACCCGTGGGCCCCTTAACCAGACTTCCTTGCAGGCAGACAGCACCAGAGTGGGGTGTTCTATGGTCATTGGCAGGGAAACGTTTTGAAAGGATGTATCCTTTCAAAATTACAGTGGTAAAGTGAGGCACATTACTCCACTAACATGCAAAAGGCATTAATGTTCACTTGATGATGGAACGCCCAGAAAGGGCCTGGGGGTCCTTTCCTCTGAGTTAGAGCAGCCCCTGGGGCTTTATCTTCCAGGTCCGGGGACCTCACGTCTGGCGTCTTCACGGCCCCTTGCACAGTGACAGGTACCTTTCGGCGAGCGTGTCTTCTGAGACTGTGCCGGGCCCCTGACGGCAGCAGCTCACGGGAATCCCTGTTTCTCACCAGGGAGACTGAGACACGGGGCATTTTATTGGCCTGCTGGTTAGGTAGAGTTGGCAATAAAGGTCAGAATTATTTGACCCCCGTGGTCTAAACAAGTGAATCACGTTCTGAGGCCACAGCAGCCGGCCCACGTCTCGAAGGTGTCGGGCAAGAACGGGACCCCTCAGCAGTGGTTCGGGACCAGGCGCCCATGGGTGCTGATGGAGGCCCTCGTCCGCTCCTCCCGTTCTGAGATCAGGACAGAAATGTAAATCATCTCCAATTAGGGGCTGCTTCTTGAACGTTTTCCTTTTGAGGAAGACGGAAATTCTTAGCTCATCCAGCTTTATCTGTGAGCCTGCGGGATCTCTCAGGGGCTTTAAATTAATCAATCAATCCACAGACACTGAACTGAATCTCTACCCTAGGCTCTAGACTCTGCAAAGTGCTTTAAATGGAGGGGAAAAAAAGAAAAACCACCAAAGGGCCAGCTGCCCTGCCCCCAGCCATAGCCCAAGGCTGCCTTCCCTGGCTGGGGAATCGGCCTGTCAGTTCAATCACCAGGCCCCTCTGACTGGTGTTTTTCACTCAGCCGGCCTCATGAATGGCTCTGGTCATGTGTAGACACGGCCTCAGGAGGGGTCCATCCATCTCTTTTCTAGCCCTTGCCATTTAATCGTTCCTGACACAGTTTTACGAGAAATACAGCAAAGCCCAGCCCTGCCAATCACCATTGGCTCCTGCGTCTCAGAACTTTCTCCTTGGCAGGAAAGCTATGACAAACCTAGGCAGCGTATTAAAAAGCAGAGACATCACTTTGCTGACAAAGGTCCATATAGTCAAAGCTATGGTTTTTCCAGTAGTCATGTACAGATGTGAAAGTTGGACCATAAACAAGGCTGAACAATTCATGGTTTCAAACTGTGGTGCTCTAGAAGACTCTTGAGAGACCCTTGGACTGCAAAGAGATCAAACCAGTCAACCCTAAAAGAAATCAACCCTGAATATTCATTGGAAGGACTGATGCTGAAGCCCTAATACTTTGGCCACCTGATGCAAAAAGCCAACTCATTTGGAAAAGAGCCTGATGTCGGGAAAGATTGAAGGCAGGAGGAGAAGAGGGTGACAGAGGATGAGATGCTTGTATAACATCACTGACTCAACTGACATGAATTTGAGCAAACCTCGGGAGATAGTAGAGGACAGGGAGATCTAGCATGCAGTCCACAGGGTCGCAGAGTCAGACCCGACTTCGTGACTGAACAGCAGCAACGACCTGCGTCTCAGAGCAGCCCCCGAAGGGCTGGGCGGGCAGGGGAGCGTCTCCCGGATAACTCAGGTTTAGATGAGAGGACCAGGGAGGGTTATCCAGGATGAAACTTCCCCAGAGCGGCCTGGGGCACGCGAGGGGGCCTTTAGGAGGCATCTGGCAGACGTGTCCTGGGCGTGGGTCCATCTCGGAAAAGGACAGACACCTCTCTCTAAGCGACAGTGCCTGGACTGTAGCATTTTTAGGACTCAGAGATGCTGTGGGATCCCCGCTAAGTTCACGCAAATGAACAAGTGGACCAAGTGGAGACTCAAATGTCAGAGTAACAGCTGCCCAGCTCCGGATTTTTGTTGCGGAGAGTGTTTTTAAAGAGAAACAGGGACTCAGGATTTTTGGAGGAAATGTCTCCACTTTTAAATATTGACAAACAGTTCACATCTCTCTCTTTTTTTTTTCAACTCTTCATGGACCATGTGTCTATGGAAGCGGGGTGCAGGGCGGTGAGGTATGTCATTTGTGACTTCCCCTGGGAACCCACCTCCTCATTTTATGGTGCGACAGTCCTGAGACTGCACAGTGGGGGACTGAGACCAGAGTTCGGTTCCACGGGTAAATCCTGGTGGTTGTCAAAACCACGGGGAAATTCTAGTAGGACCACAGGGTGGGAAAAGCAGGAGCCCTGAGCACAGGCCATCAAACGGGTTCTAGACATCGACGCCTCTGCACAGCCCCTTGGAGTGTGTCTGTTCTCGGAGCCAGAGGCGTGGAGCAGCCTGGAAGGTCCCCGTGGGGGTGACTCGGGCCCGGGAGTCTCTGCGGAGATGCCTGGGGGCAGCCTGTGTGCTGACCCCGCAGCCATCTCAGTCCTGCAGGGCGTCTGTGGCTCTGGACGTACCTGGGGGGTCGGGCAGAATACCTCCCTTCCTTCCAGAGCCTCCTCCACTCTTCCGCCTCCCTGAGAAGCACGGTGCGCACACACGACCCTCAGTGCTGGACGTGCACGCGTGGTCTTCCAGGCGAGGCGGCTAGGGCTCCGGGCGTGTAAGCGACACCCCTCTCGCCCCCTGCAGAGCGGGCTGAGCCTCTCCCCAGGCTGCCGTCTCTCCCTTCATCTCCACTGTCCCTTTCTTCTTCACTACCACCTGCCTCTTTTTAGTCACCTGGAAGGGGGCTGGGCTCCTCTCTGCTTGTTCTGGTTTTTTGTGCAGGGTGAACTGCAGACTCTGCATTCCGCAGACAGTTGGCGGCAGACGCACCGAGAAACACCAGCTCAGCTCCAAATGTCTCTTCCCAGATGGAAGGTCGAAGGACAGAGGTGGTTCGGGGGAGACCTGTCCTGCCCCCCCTTGACTAGGGGACAGGAATTCCTCAGCAGAGAGTAGGTGAAAAAAAAAAAACAAAACCGGAAGGAGAATAGAATATATTCTTTCCCAGCAATTATCTATACCCTCCCGCCTCCATTTTCCAAATTGTAAGTTCTTTTTATATAAGCACTTTCTGTTGAAGCCGTTAGAAAAGAGCTTCACCCATGGTGTAAAATATATACTCTCTAATGTAAATCAAGAAGCTATTAATACCGTACTAAGAACACGGTAGTGTATTAATTGATGGAAATTGTAGCACGGAATATTCATAATCAGCGGCAGTCTTTTCTTTGGGAGGAACAAAGGATTAAGTTAAGGAGACAGGAGCGGTATTGTTACCAGACTATTTCAATGATTTTTCTCCGCGAAAGAGCAGAGAAAGGTGAAATTCCAACTGGGAATATTAGACTATGTAGATCTGCACTCAGGGGTATTCCGCTCTGTTTAAACAGCCGAGCTGTGCTTTGCCTTGTGAGCCGATTGTTTTATTAGTGGAATCATCCCGTGTTTCATTTTGCCACAGTTAATAGCGCCGTGTCTGTCTAACAATAAATTATAGTCAGGCAAACAATAGTTTTGTATGTGGGGTACAATGAAATATCCTATTAAAATGCAGCCTTTCCTTAGGTTCCTAAAATTAGAGTCTTACTTTAAAAATGATTCCTCTGGGCTTAATACACTGTTTTGAACTAATCACACGAACAGAATCCCTCTTTTGTCGGAGCGTGGAGGACTGTGGGAGCCACTTGTTCCATTAGCATGTTTCCATTCACATTTTATCGCCTTGTTCTATTCCGGATAGATTTTATTGGTTTGACAGTGAGAGGCAGCGTGCTCATAGCATCACCCCTTTGCACTCAAAAG
Source organism: Cervus canadensis (assembly GCF_019320065.1). NCBI lineage: Eukaryota > Metazoa > Chordata > Mammalia > Artiodactyla > Cervidae > Cervus > Cervus canadensis. The sequence goes on along the minus strand of NC_057403.1, from coordinate 59,291,813 downwards.
ACAGAATGAGTTCTGAAGCAGCCGTATCCTTTCCCAAGCAGCCGTTCCGTTCTCATCATGATAGTCACAATGTTAATAATCATCGTCTTTCTTGAATGATTTCACACTGGGCACCACAGAAAGTGGTTTACATGGCTTGTGCTGTAGGATTCTCATTCAGGCCACCTGGGAGTAGAAACCCATGTCTCCTGCACTGTCCTTATCCATTTCACAGCTGAGAAAGTTGAGGCTTGATCAGGGACACCATCACTGCTGTCTGGTTGGTTATACTTTGTTTGATGATTTTTTAGTTACTTTTTATGAGCATGCAGTTGCTCTATGATGCTGTGCAGCAAAGTGAATCAGCTGCATGTTTGCCCATACCCTCTCTTTTTTTTGGATTTCCTTTCCGTCTGGGTCATCCCAGAGCAATTAAGGAGGGTCCCCTGAGCTATGCAGTAGGTTCTCATTGGTTGTCTGTTTTATGCATAGTATCAAGACTGCATATCTGCCATCCCAATACTTTTTGCCCTGAGATGGAGTTGGTGTGTCCCACGACAGAGCGTCTTTCCTTGAGCAGCCTTTCGTCGGCCTGCTGTGAACCCTCGTACCAGGCAGCCCTCGGCTTTGAGACGTCTGTGTCCTCTTTTGCACGGCCTGCTGCAGGAGTCCTGTCGAGTGGTCTGGTGAGAGTCCCCCACCCTCAGCATGCCAGGGTCTTCCTCATCGCCTCCTGTGCCCTGGGCAGCATCTGAGCACCCTGATCTGCCTTCAGCAAGAATCCGTTTAGGTCATTTAGCCAGAAGGACTCCACCGTCCTGCTGGTCCCGTTCCCCTGCCACTGACCCTCCCCTGCCCCCACTCTCTGACTCCGAGGCTGAACCCCGTCTCAGTCCTGCTACAAATCCGCATTTGCAGTGGCCCCTGGGCCAGTGACCTTAGTCACCCTGGACCATAGTAACCGCCTTATTCTGTAACAAAGGTCAGGAGCCATTCTTTCCTCTAGTACGACTTTGTTGCTTGTCTGGTTGGACCCAGTGGGCTTGGGATGAGAACAGGCAGCTGCTGCCCATCCACTTGGATCTCGCGGGTTAGCTGGAACCTCCTTTGGGGAACATTAAAGGACGTGCAGGTGCGTCCGTCTTTGGGTGGCCCTCAAAGGCGTCCGCTATATACTGTAACCCCTGGGGTGCACGTCCTTATCTCCTCCCCAGACCAAGGCCTATCTTGGTCTGCCATCCCATCCTCTCCTTCCCAGCACCCTGGGCGTCACTCTCCTCGGCAGATGTTCATTTGTAAATGTGTGTGTGTGTGTGTGTTTAGTCATGTCCGACTCTTTGTGACCCTCCCCCCCGCTCCCGCAACCCTGCACCCTGGACTGCAACCTGCCAGGCTTCTCTCTGGCCATGGGCTTCTCCAGGCGAGAATACTGGAGTGGGTTGCCATTCCCTACTCCAGGGGATCTCTCCCGCCCAGGGATCAAACCCATGTCTCCTGCACTGACAGGCAGGCTCTTCACCACCACACCACCTGGTCACCTCTTTTATTCAGCTAGTGTCAGGGAGCCCGTGAGTGCCAGGATGGTGCCGAGACCTGGCACCTGGGTGAGAGGAGGAGAGTCATCCTGTCAGATACCAGAGGCCCATTGTGACCACTTCTCACCAGACGACTTACAAATGGAGAGCATAGACACAAAGTGGTGAGCTTCCCATTAAACACGTTGTATCTATTTATTTTAAGCTGTTGTCAACTTTAGAACTGAAATGTTTTTTAGTAAAGATGACAGAATAGTGAAAGTGATAGTCGCTCAGTCGTGTCCGACTCTTTGTGACCTCATGGACTATGCAGTCCATAGAATTCTCCAGGCCAGAATCCTGGAGTGGGTAGCCTTTCCCATCTCCAGGGGATCGTCCCAACCCAGGGACTGAACCCAGGCCTCCCACATTGCAGGTGGATTCTTTACCAGCTGAGCCACTAGGGAAACCCAAGAATACTGGAGAGGGTAGTCTATCCCTTCTTCAGGGGATCTTCCTGACCCAGGAATTAAACCAGGGTCTCCTGTATCGCAGGAGGATTCTTTACCAGCTGAGCTTTGAGGGAAGCTGCATGACAGAATATGAGAGCTCCTATTGCCTGCCTGCTTTTTTCGTGTTTTTTTCTTGTTCTCTGATTTTGCTTTTTTTTTAAAGTCCCCAATGTGGTGAAATAAAAAGTTGCCGAGTCCGCATCAGCCTGCCTGTTTCACTTTTTTCTTTCAGATTTCACTAGGTCTTATCTGTGACAGTCTGGGAATGCCTGGTGTCCCTGCCCCCTAAGCTTGCCACCTGGTGACGCCCTATACATCATTATTGTTTTAATGTCAGTCTTGTCTCTCCGGCGTCCTGCCTCCCCCAGCTCCCTTAAGCTGTGTCACGCTCAGGCACGCTGTGAGTAATCAATACTTGGAGATCTGACTCCTTAGCTCTAAACAAAACAAAACAAAACGAAACTCCAGGTGCACAACGCAAAGGCAGGACTCTCGTCAGGGGAGCCCTTTCTTCTTCATTCTCAGCCAACGGGAGACAAGGCCACTCTGGCCAGCCCCCTGCATTTTTTTCCTTTCCTTTAGCCCTTATATAAAGGATAGCCGGTTTTCGTTTACCACTGTGCTCCCTGGGGACTCAGAAATGTGCCTGGCGTCCCAGAATCACAGATGCACCGTCCTTTCCAGAGCAACCTCATTAAGGGCCAAACACATGAAGTTTCATTTTTTAGGCACTCCGCACTCCCAGCAATCCCCTCTCTGGTGTCTCTGCACTGGCAGGCAGGGCTCTGTGCCCGGAAGCTCTGTCCTGGGCTCGCAAGGCTCACGCAGATGCCCAGCTATCTCTGCTCTGCATCAGCGCAGCAGGAGGAAGCCTTGATGAAGCAGGGTTGAGGCTCTCCCTCGGTAAACTGAACCCTCTTTCCGCTGGAGTGGTTGTGTGTGTGTATATTTCTTTCTTTTCCCCCAGCGGCCATATTTGACCCCCTAACTAACATGCAAGTTCAGATGCTTCTGAGTAAGAAGAGAAGCTGAAATGAGCATGTTTCTAATAGACTCAGCATCTAAAATGGATGGGCAACTTTATTTCTTTGTACAGCGGCTATGCAAATGCCTCTTGCCCAAATCCATCCCAGTTAGGAGACAGAGTCTGTTAAGAAGGGGTATTTACCACTCCCCTTTCCCAGTTAGGGCTTCCCCATGGCTCAGAGGGTAAAGAATCTGCCCGCTCTACAGGAGACATGGGTTTGATCAGGTCGGGAAGATCCCCTACAGAAGGAAATGGTAAACCTTCTTGCCTAGAGAATATCAGGGATAGGCGATCCTGGTGGACTACAGTCCAAAAGGTCACAAAGAGTCAGACGTGACTGAGCACGCAGACACTTCCCCCAGATAAGGACTTTTGTTCACCTTACACCTAGAATTTATGGCTATCCCCAGAATAGTCCACAGCCGATCATGGTTTCTTTAAGGAAGTCAAGATTTACCACTGGACTGTCATTAAAACATAATATAATTAATGTAAATCAAATCATTCTTTTCAGCACAAATTGACTTTGTTTATAATCTCCTTTTTAAAAGTATTTAGTACTTTCATTTAAAGAGATTAGTATATTTAAAATGTTGTGTTATGTTTGTCATCAATTATTTTTTTAATCTTTACTTCTGTGTAAAGGATGGTGTTTGCCATAAATTCAGAAGTACAAACCAGATGGCTGCTTAGACGTGCTCTTTTTGCCTTTGGGAAAACTTGCATGTGAGGCTACTTGGTTTTCACAAGTTGATTACCAAAAAAAAAAGAGAGGAAGAAAATAGAGTGCATGATGCCTTGTGTCTGGTATGCCAGGGAAGTTTTGTTCAGATAAACCCCTACTGAATGAAAGCACATCCCATTGACCTCTCAGCTTTAAAAGGCGAGGAATATGCCAGAGTCTGACGGAACAGGGTGCAAAAAGAATTGTGGAAATTAGCAGCTCCAAGTTGAATATAGGAACAGGTCCAGACAAATGTGAGGCAAACCTGATTATGAGGAGTGAAAGGGCATTTCCCCTGGAATTGCAGGATTTTTTTTTTTTTTAATAGGGGACGCTATTGTCATTCAGAAAGCCTCGGGCTGTTCTGAAAGCAGGCAAAAATCAATAGCCCACTTGTTGAGGATAAGTGAATTAGTCTGTGTTGAATGTAACTGAGTACCTGAACACACTTGAGTGAACAGGGCTTGTTGGGGAGGACAGACAGTTGGGAGGATTGTCTCTAAATGTCCACAGCGGTGCACATCGCGGTTAATTACGCCCAGTGGTCATTTCTGTGCAGGACTCATGTGAAGACTCTGTTTTTGTTTTTGTCTATCTGTCCGTGACCTGACAGAATGAATAGAGTCCCCCGCTTCTCAGAA
>NC_057403.1:55068138-55148859 GCF_019320065.1 Cervus canadensis | reverse complement strand
CTCAGAATCCTTCCTCTTGTTTTTAAATGCGAAAGGGGAGATTCTCACGAATTACTAGTAAGGAACGGGAGGAGGAAGCTCAAACTAGGGACAGAGTTGTCCTTGAGATAAAGCTCTCATACAGTACCGCAGCCGTGAACAGACATACATAGAGCATCTTACTGTGGGCACCAGTAGGATGCAAAGGCTTTTACATGCACGCCTCCCATCCAGAATAAAAACAATAAAATGAAGCTTGGAGTGGGTCAAATAATTGTCCAAAGTTGCATAGTCATTGTGGGTGACTAAACTGGTGGGGTGGGAAAAACCCTGAGTTCAACCTCCTTCCACAAACAACACCAAAAATTAACAGCTATTTACAGGATCAACTATTGATAAGAAATGACCTGAGAACTAGAAGAAAAGATTTTCCCACAACTATAGGTATAAAGAAGAATCACGCATGAGATGGGTAGGAGGGGCAGCAGGACCATGGTACATGGTTGAGCGCCACACCTCCAGGTTGGTGACCCACGGAAGAGCAGATGATCACAGTTGTAAAGATTCTCCTGAAAGAGCGTGGGGTCTGAGCCCCACATTTGTCCCCAGCCCAGGGGGCCTGCACTGGAGAGATGAGCCTCCAGGACACCTGGGTGCTTCTGTCCACAAATCAGTTGGCATGATACACCACATTAACAAACTGAGGAATAAAAATCATATAGCCACCTCAGTATATTCAGAAAAAGCTTTTGACAAATTGCAGCATCCACTTATGATAACTGATCAATACCCGAAGTATGAAAATAACTCATACAACACAACATCGGGGAAAAAAAAAAAACAAATAAACAAACACCAAACAACCCAATTAATAAATGGGCAGAGGACCCAAGAAAACATTTTTCCAAAGAAGACACTCAAATGGCCACCAGACACATGAAAAGATGTTCAACATCACTAATCATCAGAGAAATGCAAATCAAAACTGCAGTGTGGTACTGTCTCACACTTGTCAAATGGCCATTTTCCAAAAAAATAGCAAATAAGTGTTGGCAAGGGTGTGAAGAAACGAGAAGCCTTGTGCCCTGTTGGTGGGAATGTAAACTGCTGTAACCACGGTGGAAACAGTATGGAGGCTCCTCCAAACTTTAAAAACAGAAATGCTGTGCAGTCCAGCAGTTCTATTTCTGGGTAATTTTCTAAAGAAAACCAAAGTGCAAACTCAAGAAGATACCCGCACCCCGGTGTTCCTTGCAGTGTTATTTACAATAGCCAAGATATGGAAGCAGCCTAAGTGTCCCTCAAAAGGTGAATGGACAAAGAATATGTGTGTGTGCACGTGTGTGTACATACATACATATATACATACACAGTGGAATATTATTTAGTCATTAAAAAGAATAAAATCTTGCCATTTGTGACAATGTGGATGGACCTGGAGGGTATTAGGCTACATGAAACTTCAGACCAAGAAAGACAAATACTATATGGTATCCCTTAGATGTACAATCCAAAAAGTAAAACAAATGGAAAAAGATAACCAAACAGAAACAGACTCACAGATACAGAAAACAAACAAGTGGTTGCCAGAGGAGAGGGAGATGGGAAGATGAATGAAGCAGGGAGATTTAGGGAGAGCATGAGACACTAGCTTCCAGTTACAAAACAAACGAGTCACAGGAATGAAGTGTACAATGCAGGGAACATAGCCAATATATTGTAATAACTTTGTATGATGACAGATGGTAACTAGACTTATCTTGATGATCATTTTTATAATGTACAGAAATACCAAAACACTTTGTTGTGTGGCTGGAACTAACATAATGCGGTAGGTCAATTACGCTTCCATTGAAGGAGTCATAGAGTCGTACATGGCTCAGCCACAGTTTGAATTCAGGGCTTGAGTCCATCATCACCACACTCTCCTCCCTCTCCCATTCTGAGCATTTCTTAAAAATCAAGGGACATGGAGAGCACCATACTTTCACAACTTCAAGAAAACCACTTTGAATCTGGATATCCTAACAGCCATCAAGAAAACCATTTGGCCCTGACTTCAGCAATTTATCCAGCAGGGGGGCAAGCTTGGCATGGGGTGCCCCACAGCTCACTCCATATTTGAGCAATTGACAGATGGACAAAGTACCAGCTGATGCGAGGGAGCTTTTTAGCAAAAGGTATGTCCTGGCGTCTGCCTACTGGTGCTCTCACAGTCTGCAGGAGTCATTTCTTCCTGATGAACATGAGCGTTCACACAGCGACAAGAATCCTTTTAGGTGAGCATAATAAATCACCTCTTACTGAAGGGATGAGCATTCTGAGGCATCCTGTTTGCTTTCTGCAAGCCCTTTAGGGTATCAGAGTGAACCCACATTGTCTAGCAGTGTTGGAAGGTCATAGGTTGTAGGTCACAAAATTGTATCTAGATCTACTAACTGCCTGCAGCAGTTAGCAGAGCCAATGCTTTCAAAGAGGCCCCTCCAAGGAGCACACGCGTCTGTGGGAGTCGGGGACATAGGCAATATCTGTGAAGGATATTTCCTTTCGAACAGAGCTTGAAGGTAAAAAATGGGGGGATTTGAGAGTATCCAGATTTGTCTGTAATATGCAATAGCCTCTTTCCTGACTGGTTATGCCTTTGGCAGCATCAATGTGTGTGTAATGGGTGCCTAACACATGAATAATGTATTTGTAATGTATGTGTCACTGCCTTAGAATAAGAAACGTGGGCACAGGTCTGGGGCAATTTAAATAATTTACATTTTAAATCGGCATCCCATTGGAGAATAAGCTGAGACTGCATGTCACATTTATGAGCCCAAGTGAAACTTCTATTTTTTTTCTCAAAGCCAAATTGCCTTTATTGAGTGTTTGTATTTGAGTAAATTTAGTTGGCATCATTTCAACTTTGTTGAAATACCTAGTGCTTAAAGTGAGTGATGATATGAATATGATTTAATGAGAGCAACAGAGAAACCGCTCTGGGGAGGGGTAATCTTTAAATAATCACCCATGTGGTAAGTGAGAAAATGAGGTCTCTAGTCATGCTCCACATGTAGGTGTCTGGAGTCCAATACCTGCAGTAATGGCAGGTCCTCTGTATCTACGGCAACAGTTCAGAGGGGTCAGTGTCCAACACGGTAGAGAACCATATGCTTGCCTCCCACGTGGGGTCAGCATCTCACAAATAGGCCATGCTGGAAGCTGCAGAGAATCAGGAGCCCTCTCCAGGAGCATGAGGGAACACCTCTTCACTTGTTCTAAATACCGCTATTTTGATCAGAAGCATTGCATGGAACTAGGAAGACAGTGTGAAGAGACATAAACGCAACGATTTCATTCTAAAAAGTTAATGAAGCAATTCTGTAGCTAATGATAGCTAGTAATAATGTTGAGTTATTACTTTGGGCAAGTCACTGTGCCAGTCTCTTTACATATGTTATTTTATTTCATCTCTATTTTAAAAAGCAAAACCCCTGAGGTAGGCACCCTAACTACATCCATTTTCCAGGTGAGAAGCACAGACAGGGTAAGCAACTTTCCTCTTGTCATAGAGAGCAAGGTTTTGAACCCAAGTGGTTCAATTCACAGCATTTTCTTGAAACTTAATGCCTTGTACCTCTCCAAACTCTCTGATTGGGACTCTTTTTTAATAAAACTTAAATATTAAAGTAGATCAAACAACTGAATGGTATACATATTGGTTACTCAAATGATGGGAGCCACATTATCTATTACCTTCCATAATGACAGTAGAAACACTGGACCTTAGGGTTGGAAAGGGTTTTGAGCTCATGAAACCCTCATTTGTTCAAGTTCCTATGATACCACATCTCCTTGAATGAAGCCTGCTACATGCTTCCTTCGTGGCTCAGACAGTAAAGAATCTGCCTGCAATGCTGGAGACCTGGGTTCGATCCCTGGGATGGAAGATCTCCTGGAAAAAGGAATGGCAACCCACTCCAGTATTCTTGCCTGGAGAATTCCATGGACAAAGGAGCCTCGTGGGCTACAGTCTAAAGGCCACAAAGAGTCAAAACAACAGAGTGACTAACAATTTCACTTTCACCTCTGTAATTATTTATATGGAAAATAGATACTGGGTGGCTTCTCTGTGCTACTCCCTGGGTGAGGAGTTGAGCAAAGACAGTAATAAGATGCACAAAGTTCCTCCCAACTTGGAGCTTAGACTCTGTTCTATTCATAGCTCCAATCAAGTTGAAATCTTCCTTGTAATTCTTCTCCTTGGTCCCTGCTCTTTACCCCAAAGCTACAATGTTAAAATTTGCACTGCTACCAGATGGTAGCACTTCAAATATGTAGAAACATAGTCATACCCCCGAGTCTTCATCAGACACAGTCTACCTTCTCTAAATTCTCTCATGGTCTCCAAGACTGACGTTTTCCACCAGAAAATATGCAGCAGTTTCTCTTTAATAAGGCACTTAGAAATGAAAACAGAATTACACAGCCCAGTTTTATCATAACATACGGGGTGACCATGGGCTTTGGCAAAGATTCGTTTGCTTGGAGGGAATAGAAACCCAATCCATCAAACAAGAGAATAAAAATACCAAGTGATTTCCCTGCTCTCCAGAGAAAGACAGTTCACCAGACCTCAGATATGGGAGGATTCAGGACTATTCCAGGGACCTCAGCAACAGGGGTCCCTGGGCCTTCGTCCTGTGAGCTTGGCCAGCATTGTTGGCTGCTTTCTCTGTGTCAACATCTTTTTTGCATTGCAACAAACATACCATCCCTCAGAATCTCAATTCCAAATTCCCAAAAGGTAACTATGTTTGGTTCAGCCTTAATTACAAGCTGGTTCCCCTTTGGGGTGTGTCCATCTCCAGCCCAGGGAGCTATGCCCCTTGGGGCAAGGATACGCATTTGTAGGGTTGCTCCCTCCAAGGGCTGAGGGTTGAGCAGATTAACCCAGAAGGGGAAGGGCACATTGGGACAGCTGTGAAGTATAATCGTCCATAAACTCATGCTACAGCTCTTTAGAGTCTATTCCTTTTAAGTCTCCTCTCAAACTCTCTGTGACTCCCAAACCAATAGATCATGTTTGACTGATAATTCTTTTTCTCTTCTCTTGGAAAAAAAAATCCATTTGAGTTAGTCTGTCACTCCTTCAAAAGATATTTGGAGGAAGAAAGGGAGAGCTATCAAAGTATATTTTCATCCCTCTCTGTGGGGGGCTCAATATTTAAGTCAATAGCAACACAGTATAAAAAGAAAAACTACTAGCAACTAACACTTATTGTGTTTTTACTAGACTAATGGCATTGTTCTAAGCACCTCACATGTTTATTTCTTTTCTACAGTGTGTCTGAAGCAAAATAGTTTAACCTCAATGAGCCTCCATTTTCTCATTTGCAAAATGGTGATAATACCTGATAATACAAGGTGATGATGAAATTCGAGAGAGAATGTAGCTAAACTTCTCATTAGTACATAGTATGTGCTGAGTAAATGGTGCCTGGTGATTGCTGTGAGGGTGTCTTCAACTATCACAATGTTTAACGGCTCAGTAAAAACACTGTTTATAGTTATTTAAAAGAGATCGTCGCCTCTGCTTCTGACTAAACCGTCTGAAGGCAGAGCACCAAGCTAAGACGGGGATTCAGATAGCCAAAGGGTTCAGTTCCGTTCAGTTCAGTCGCTCAGTCGTATCCGACTCTTTGCGACCCCATGTACTGTAGCCTGGCAGGCTCCTGTGTCCATGGGATTCTCCAGGCAAGAATATTGGAGTGGGTAGCAATGCCCTCCTCCAGGGGATCTTCCCAACCTAAGGACTGAACCTGGGTCTCCTGCTTTGCAGGCTGATTCTTTACCACCGAGCCATTAGGGGACCACAGTTGACATATAGTTGATATATAATATTATATAAATTATAGATGTACAGTATAGTAATTCATACTTTTTAAAGGTTATACTCCATCAATGGTTATTATAAAATATTTGCTGTATTCCCTGTGTTTTACAGTATATCTTTGTAGTTTATTTTATACTTGACAGTTTCTACCTCTTAATCCCCTAGCCCTATTTTGCCCCTTCCCCTTGCCCCTCCCCTCTGGTAATCACTAGCTTGTTATGTATATCTGTGAGTCTCATGTTCATCCTATCACAGTTCCCTCAGAGTCCCATCGTAAATGCGGTGAACTGTTCTTTCCGGTGAGAAGTGGTCTCAGGTAGAGATGGAAAGCGGCATAGGGCCACCATGGCAACAGGAACCTCTTGTTTTGCCTGTTACTTCTCAGTGTCTCTGAGTCTCTGCTCTTCATCACTCTCATGCCCTGAACCTGTCAAATGTCTGGGTATTTCTGCATGTTTGCAGTTCAACACCCTTCAAGTCCAGTGGTCCTTCTTGGACATGTCACCTCTAGAGAAACAGGTCAAACAAGGCTTACTCCTTGGTTTCTGGCTAAAGCTAAACTCCTCATAGAACCCTGACCCCAGATGCCTGCTGGACACCATGCAGTGAAGTTCTCCCAGCCCTCATCTCTGTTTCAGACACACACTGCTTTATCAGCCCTGACAGTCCTGGCCTCAGAATTAAGAGGTTCACCCCTGGGATTCCCATCCCTGTGCCATTGCTCTTTTTTACTTGCTTGTCGAGCTTTCCTAGAGATCTGATTACCAGGCCCCTTCTCTCCTCAAGAATGCCTCTTTGTTACTAATCATTCCATGCTTTCAGGATATCTGGTGACATTTAATTCATCTCCTGTTCTCTGCTTCAGTGAGTACTTGGGAGCTCTCTGAAAGGAAGGCCAAGGCAGGAAGACATCGGAGAGACACAGTCTTCATGTGGCAGTGAAGATGATGGACCTTCACCTCCTTTCTTACATTCCTTCCAGCTGCATGGGGCCTTCTGGCCATTCTTCCTCCTCTTTCCTCTTTTATCTGGTTTATTCTTTTCTGTCTTATTATTTTTCATTTTCATGTATACCTTGCCTGATTTTCCTTCTTTCAGTGTCCAGTTCTCATTCAATAACTTTTTCATTATTTCTATTACATGCTGTTTAAGGCTAGGGCTTGGATGAGTTTCATAGCAGGCATGAGAAGCTCTGCAAGGCTAGTGAACTGAGCTCATCCTTCTCTTGACTTGAACTGTAAAGTTGCTACCTGCTTGGGTGTCCTCAAAGGTGTGTTTCTACTAGCCTGACCGTTCCCCAGTGCCACCCCCATATCTGGTAGAAATGCCAAATGCCCAACTGATGACTGACACCTCTGCTCACAGTGAAAGGAAAGGTGGGCATTTCTCCCAGCACCCACACTTTGCTGAGAAGGGAGAAACTGTTCTTCCTCTTTCTTTGCCTTGTTCTTCAATGCATAGAGAATGTCTCCCATATAGAGCAGGTGTGTCCTGCTGGGATGAGAGCTTCCGCCCCTCTTTGAACAACCCTTACTCATTCTTCTTACAGGAAAATGAGTCACGAAATGCCTGTGGGTCTGGAACCTCCTTCAGGCCATGTTTACTATTAGATCTGACCCCTGCAACTCACCATCAGTGTTCCGACTCCATTCTTCATTCTTTCCCTTTCATATTCTCCATCCAGACACAGCTCCTGCTTCTGGGTTCTGAGTAAGCCCCAGGCTGGGCTTGAGACTTGCCCTTATACTCCTGTCTGATGAAGCAGGATAGAGGTCTGGCAATGTCCCAATCTCCAGTTCATTTTATAATAAAGCTCTTCCCTCAGAGTAATCAATCACCTGCTCAGAACTATCACATTCATCATTTCTCACCTGTCTGGCTCCTTGAATATCAGTTCCAGAAGTAAGATCCCAGAGGAAGAAACTTAGACCTGAAATGCCCCCACTCCCTTGTCTCTCGTTGCACAATGCCCTCGCCCACATCTCTGATCCCCCCACTCTCCACTTCCCCATGTTCATACCATCCCTCGGGGACTTACCAACTGCCCTGCCCTTCATGTGAAATCACAGGCCCTGTGCTGAGGTCCTACCTTCACCTGGAGTGCCAGGTGATGAGGAGCTTCCTCATTTGCCATCCAACCAACCCCTGCTTGTCCTTCAAAATTCAGATTCTGCTTCCCTGCGTCTGACCAGGTTCCAGGTGACCTCTGACTGCCCAGGCTGGCAGAGTTGCCCCTCCTTGGTGCTCTCTCGATGCCCACTTCATCTCGATCACAGCTCTCATCACCACGCTCTCTAAACTTATTGATTCACTCCCCTGCTTCACTAATAGCTTGTGAGTCTTTTGAAGGAAATGCCATATCGATTGAACTTTCTATTCCCAGGGCTTGCCACATTATTGGGAACCAAAAAAGTCATGGGGCACTAAATCAAAGATTTTAAAAATGCCCCTTTAATTCAGGGCATGTCTAGAAAACATCGGAACTTGTAATACAAGGTGCAGATGGGGAAACCAAAGCATAGGAAGAGTGGCTGGCAGAGGCTTAGCTAGTAGGTGGCAGAGCTGGTACACTGGAAATTTATAAAGTAGAAACATGCACTGTTTAAATTTTTTAACAGAAAATGTCTATACACAAGTTCTGATCCTTAAATCCTGTTGCCTCCAGCTGCAGCCAAAGCAACAATTTGCCCCATTCTGCACAGAAGGATGCCTGTCACCCAGGGGGACAAACCCAGCTCACAGGCAGGCTACAGGCTCACCCAGTGTCCGGTTAGCAGAGCTCCACATTTGCAATCAAAGCCCCTTGTCCTCACAAGCTCATTTCAGAGGCATTTCACTGGTCTGCACACAGGCGCTTGTGGAACGAAATGAAACTCACCCCAAAACAAAAGGGAAAAAAGCTGATCTGATGCAAAATCTATCTGCATTTCAGAAGCTATCAAGATGAAAAATGAAGCCATAAGTTTGGCCTTTAAAAATATTAATTTCTTGCAAAGATGAACTGGAGAGTGGTAGAGAGAAGATTCCCTAATCTCCTAGGAGGAGCAACAGAACCAAAATCTGATCCTTCATCCTGGGTCTTTCCAAACCCAATGATGACTTGTTTGCACTTCATCCGTGAGGTTTCTGAGCATAATGAGTGTCTGCACATGTCGTGGAGTTATCAATGAATCTCCTTTCCTGTTCTGAGCTTAGCTGATACGGTTCAATGTGCTTTGGCTTTATTGCTTTGGAGGGTGGGATGAATACAATAGAAGCAAACCTGACCAACTTCTGACTGGGGCAAGGGTTTGGGCTCAGCTTAGGGCACTAGCAATGAATGAATGAATGAATACCTTGTTACTAATAGACACCAAACGTCAAGAAGACACAGGAGAAAGAAATGCATCCTACTGACATGTGACAGTCAAACTTAAGGAGACGGCGTCTGCTTCAGTCGGCGCCTTTTCAAGCTGTTATAAAGGATGCTCAGCCTCCCTCCTCTCTCACACCCAGTGCATCCCCAGAAGCTCCTCACGACCCACTCTCAGAGACATTCCCTGCTCTGCACGGCCAAAGCCTCTGTCTTCTTTCTGTCCCTCGCCTCTCTTGCCTGGACCATTGCAGGATCTCACAACTGTCTCCCGACTCCACCATCCTCCTACTGCCTCCAGGACATTCCCCTTTTCTAGAGTATCCTCGCCTGCTTAAAAATACCGATGGCTCTGCCTTGCCTAGTGCATCAACTCCCAAGTCTTCAAGTCACCCTGCCAGCCTCCTCTCCTTTCCCTCTTTCTGATCACGTCAGGGGCCTGCTGAGGAGAGCATTATCCCACAGACACATAGGCCTTTCCCTGCCTGCTGTCTTTTGCGCATGTGCCCCTTCCGTCTGTGTGCCCTTCCCTCCCTCATCCACCCGAGGGACTCTCCTACTCACCCTTCCAGACCCAGTCTCGATGCCCCGTCAAGACTTCCCAGCTCTTCCCTGTCGAGTCAGCTGTGCCCACACAGCTCCACGGCACCAGCTGCAGGGCCCGTGGCCTGCCAGTTGCTGACTGCCTGCCCCCATCAGCCAATCTGCTTAGGGCTGTCTCTGATAAACTGGTGTGTCCCCCTCCCCAGGGACGCACTTTAGGCAGGTTGCAGGGGACCGTGGGCTGTGAACTGGATGGTATTGTTTTCTATAAATGATACTCTCTCTATTTTTTATTATTTTATATATATTATATATAATAGAAATATATTTTATTATATATATATTGTTTTCTATAAATGATATACAGATGAATGAAATAATATGTGCAGCAAATCAACTTTTTTTCCTACTTCTTCTAAAGTCTCATTCCCAATTTTCATCAGATTCAAGGGAGAAACATCCGCCTGATCCCTGATCATTCCTCCCCAAGGTAACAAGGCTCTGTCCTCTGGGCACATGGACTTGAGTATGCTCAGAGACGTCTCTGCTGCCGCTCTGCCACTCTGCAGAGTCAGTGGTTTTAAACCTATCAACCATTCCGTTTCTCAGACTCCAGCCTGTGGTTCTGTGTGACCTGTGTTTTCTTATAAAATGTACCAGCGCATGGGGAGAAATTTCACCTTGTGGCCAGAAAGCAAGGCAAAGGAAACCAGGGCAGACAAGGGCCTAACTCACACTGCTGATTTCACTCATGTAGGTCCTGCCTCACAGATGCGTCCCCATGCCCTTGGCGGCCACATACTACCCTGAGAGTGGGCAGAAGGGTCACACATCTGCCTACCCATCCTCTCAAACCCCCGCTGCCTCCTGTTACTCTCGGGGCTCACCTGTGAGCCTCTCAGAGATGCCGTTTATCTCAGGGCTGTCTCCGTGCCACCCCATGAGATGACGCCCCCACTTGCCTCTTAAGCGGACACTTCCTGAGCTTGGACCACGTCAGGTGGTGGGGACCATGCCAAGGAAGGCCAGGTTCCTGCTGTGGTGAGGGGAGAGGCTTGTCCTTCCCGGGAAGCTGCTGTGAGGAGTGATGAAAGCAATGGTCTGAGATAACTGGTAACGATGGCTGGAGGACTCAGCACAGGAGACCAAGCCCTCCTAGAATTCCAGAAGGTTCCCTTTTGTCCTTTCTTTGCAGCCGTCTGGTCCCAGCTCGGGGACTTGCAGCCCAGGCTGCACGTTCAAAGGATGAGAAGCTCCATCTTTCGCCAGCGTGTAGGAACAACACCTAGCAAAGCGAGCCAAAATACATCCTGTGAACACATGTGTATATCCACAGACATAATAGTCCTTTTCACTTTGTGCAATTACCAAAATGTTTGGAAGTAATTCCCAGTGGAAATCATCACCCAGTATGGATTCTTTAATATCAAAATGCTACCAAGAAATCTCAGTGTATTACCTGCAAGGGAATGAAAAGACAAAATTATCATTCCCCAGCAGCTCATACTGACTCAGACTAGGAGGGACAAAAGCAAAATTGACAATTGCTACGGAGGAGGCTTGAACCATCTTAATTTCATTTTCCTTAGCTCAGAATCAGTCCAACGTTTTATTCCCTTTTTTAAAAAAAAAAAAAGTCTGGCCCTTAAAGCAGTATCTATTGGCCACCTAAATGATCTGAACATTGAATTAGACTAATAACCCAAATTTAAGCAAATTTGAAAGGATGATCTTGACAGAGAGTCAACGGGTCCTGAGTTAGTTCTACAGGGTAGCAGTGATGCTCTGTTTCTACCTGCCAGGTGATCAAGAAACAGTGGGGCCAACTCTCCCTAACTTGAGGCTGGCATCTTCCCAGGAATCCACCACAGGGAGTTTGCTGTGAAGGAGAAGCAGGGGTAAAGTCTATTCTCTCTTTCTCTTTCTTCTCAGGTTTAACTCATCCTTAAATTGGCTGCACTCTGGGCCTCCAAACCTACTTTTTCTTTTCATCCTGATTTCATAGTTGATCTTAACTCCATCATCTTAGGTGCCCAAGCAAAAAGTTCCTCTCCCCACCCCCCACCCTTGCATGTCACATCAAATGTATGCACTGGCTATGGAGCTGAGAAGTTGTTCTTCCTGAGGGCCGATCCTGGCTCTGTTACTAGGTTCTGGAATCCCTTGGAGAAGTCATCTAATGTTTTTCTGCCTCATTTTTCTCATTTTTAAAATGGGTGTGTGTGTGGTGATAATGTCTGTCACAGGTTGCAGTGAGGGATAATCCTCAGACAGTTCACACACCTCACCTATCTTCAATAATCAATAAATGTGTTTCTTGTCATAACCATCGTCATTACCCTAATAGCTGGGTCTTTTTCATTCCATTTCCTAAAATTTTCTTTCATTTCCCTCCTACTCTTCCTTCTGAACCATCTCATCTCACCTGGATGGATACAGGATCAGTGTCTGATTCATCTCTTAAGTCCCCAGTGCTGAGCATGGGTCCTGGTGCTTCATAGGACCTCACTAAGTACCTGTTACACCGAATTGAATATTGCTTCCCAGGCGGCTCAGTGGTCAAGAAGCCACCTGCCAAACAGGAGATGTGGGTTCAGTCCCTGAGTCAGGAAGATCCCCTGGAGAAGGGAATGGCTAACCACTCCAGTTTTCTTGCCTGAAGCATCCCATGGACAGAGGAGCCTAGTGGGCTACAGTCCATGGGGTCCCAGAGTCAGACACGACTGAGCAACTAAACAACAACAGTCTTAGCTCACCTGTTTCTTTGTGTTACTCCACAATTCTTCTAGGACTTGGGCATTGGAGAAGTTATTGAATGTGTGTGATAGCCCAACATGGCATTCCTGACTTGGAAGAATTTGTAACAAGCCCAAAATGTATTTTGGAAATTCAAATCATATGTCACTTCTCTTATAAATTTTAGTGATCATTTCTGTTTAGTTTGTTTTAAAGATTTGATACATTTAAAGTTTAAACGTGGGAAAGTTATGCCTTTCCCCTTTGTTTTATTTCCCGTTGCTATGACCAATGAGGCAAAGAATCCAAACTCATTAAGTTCCACACATAAAGAATTGAAATGTATACAGTACTTAACAGAGACTGTGGGTAGAATGATGAAACTCTCTTTTTAGGCCTTGAACATGTTGACACACTCAATATTTTTCATCCAGAGAATGTGGTATGAGCATCGTCTCGCACCATGTAACATTAATATTATTTTTATGACTGCACAATGCAATGACACATTGCTGAGCTGCTGAGAAATTTGAAGAATAAAAAAGATTTAGACTCTGAAAGGACCTTGAATCATTGAGTTTGGAGAGGTAGGGGAGAAGGTTGAAGTGTGTCTAGGAGCTGGTTACACAGCTTCCGTCAAATGAACTGGCGCCAACATATGTAGTTCTTAAATAGCTTGGACCCTAAAATAGGATTTAGTGCCCATGGGCGTGGTTCAGCTCAGTGTGGTGAGAATTTAGTGGGTCAGAGCCTGCAATGGTTCAGCAAGAGAACCAGGCCAACGATCCGTCAGCGTGGAGATGACCAATAAACTTGTAGAAGGTCAGAAAACCACCTGGGGAAGAAGACTGGCTATTGTGACGGCCATGCTTTTGCTCCCCATCCTGCCCCCAGGGGAAGCATCACTAATCAGTCATGGCATCCTTGCCCTTTGAGTGCAGGTGCAACCTCAGAACCCTGCTCCTGGCATGGAGTTGCCTTTAAAAAAATACCTGATTTTTCCAAATAAATAGAAATCTAACATTCCTAAAACTATTAAGTATATAAAGGCAGAAAGAATTTCAAGATTTGTAAATGAGGCTGTATTTTTTTAAAACAGGATAGCAGATTCCCTAAGGGCAGAGTGACCAGGCTTGACTAACCAGCTCACTCATGTAGTTGATAAACATGTATTGAGGACCCACTAGATGCCAGTTGTACTCATGCTGACTGAGTAACTGCCCATGTGTCTGGGTATTTCTCAGTGCTGAACTTTGGGATAGAGAAGCCCAAACCAGCTTGCCCCAGCTTTGAGTGAATCGGTGTCCTGGGTTTGGGGACGAGACTGGGATCCCCAGAGACCTTCTGCCCAGTCTCCTGGTACAAGAGTGTCTCCGAGCTAGAGCTTTCCCAGAAGATTCGTTTGAGCCCTGTAATCCTTGACTTTCCAGTTGTGAAATGGGAATACTGCTGGTACACCCCCTGCAGTGTTGTCATGAAGACTCTGATAAAAGGGTACAAGTGCCTAGATCAAAGAAGATGCTCCAGGAGCGGCGGCAGATGTTATCACTATGGTGACACTGCTGCTGCTGTTATCCTTCCTCTTGGAGTGCACCCCTGACATGTCAGACATGGACACCCAGTTTTCAGGGCTTAGAAGTCACGCTCACACATTTGAGTTTGCATCCAAAGAGTACAGTCTGATTACTGACACATTTTACTGCTGAGCTCCAAGCAGAGAGGACCCAACAGGCCCTCGCTGCAATGATCTCCTTTGGAGGCCTGTGCCTCCAAGCTCCTGGTGAGAAACAGCATGTGGGACTTCAGGCCAGGAGCCAGATCCCACAGCCTGGAGGAGGCTAACCATGCACAGCTGCTCCGAGGTCAGTGTGTGCGTGTGTGCTCAGCCGCTCAGTCGTGTCTGACTCTCTGCGACCCCGTGGGCTGTAGCCTGCCAGGCTCCTCTGTCCGTGGGATTCTCTAGGCAAGAATACTGGAGTGGGCTGCCATTCCCTCCTCCAGGGGATCTTCCAGACCCAGGGATCGAACTCGCATCTCTTATGTCTCCTGCACCGGCAGGTAGGTTTTTGTTTTTACCACTGGTGACACTTGGGAAGCCCAGAGGTCAGACTGAGGTTCAAATCTTGACGTCACTCACTGCTTACCAACTACAGAATTGTGAGCTTCTTCAGCCTCCCACCCCTAGTGTTCTCAACTGCAGGCTGGAGATTGCACTCAGTGAGTCATAGTGAGTCTTGACACACAAGTTCCCTGTCTCCCCAAATCATGACCAAGTCATGCCACGCTGAAAAGAGTCTGATAGAACATCTCCCCAGGAAACAATGTAAAGGAACCATAATTTCACACTTTCTGAGTCAGGAGGTCTCCTGAATTCATCCCCAGGATGTCCGTGAACACCAGTTTTAACTCCAGTAAGTTAAAACTTACTCTTCTTACTCCATGAAGAGTAACTTTTAAAGTGATCAATTTCTATGCCTACACACACAAAAAAAGACAGATAATATGACCTAGAAATTCCTTTCCTGAGTATTTACATAGGAGAAATGAAAGCATAGGTTTGCATGAAAATATGTACATGAATTCTCGTAGCAGCATTATTCATAATGGTCACAAAGTAGAGGCAACCCAACTGTCCATCTATTGATAAATGGATAATTATAATGCAGTAGACCCTTACAATGGAACATTATGTGTCCACAAAAAGGCTTGAAACTGTGAGACAATAAATGTCTGTTGCTTTAAGACACCAGTTTGTGGCGCCGTTTTACAGCAGCCTCAGGAAACTAACCCAAGAGATGATAACAGGTATGGGATTTCTCTCCAGGGTGGCAAAAAGCTTTAAAATCGAATGTGATGATAGTTGCTCAGCTCTGTAAATGCTAAAAACTATTGAATTGTACACTTTAAATGAGCAATTTGTATTATGTGAATTATGTCTCAACAAAGCTGTCAGCAAAGAAAAAAAGAAAAAAAAATAGTGTCCCACACTACAGCCAGAATGATCCCTTATCATGTGAGCCTCTCCTTAAAATACTCCCATGTGAGTCCTGTTTCTTGCTGGAGACCAACCCAAGCCCTTCCACAGTTCTGCAAGGCCAGCATGGTCTAGGCGCCTCTCTCCGGCCCCTCTTCACACCGCATATCCCTCCTCCTCCACCCTCAAACTGCACAGGTGTCTCCCTGCCTCACCCACTCCCATCACAGGGCCTTTGCACGTGCCAGTCTAGACCTAGACATCTTTCCCACACCATCCCCTTACCTTCATTATCTCCTAATCTCTCTTTAGATTGTGGTGCAACCATCAGTGCATTGAGAGGGGTTCCTGATCTCTGAGAAAAGCTCACATCCTTCCTGGTGGGGCTTTCCTAGCACCCTGGCCCTCTCCCTCATCTCTTAGGTAGAGCTTAGCAAAAGTATCTGCCCACATTGGACTAGAGTTTACTTAAGAGCAGGTCCATGACTGTTCTACTCACCTTTGTAGTCCCAGGAAGTAGCTCAGAGTAGGCATTTTATCTTATCTTTTTATTGAGATGATATAACATAAAAGTTGGTTTTTCCCCCCAAGTGAACAATTCAGTAGCGTTGAGTACATTCATAGTATCGTGCAACCACGTCTATCTAATTCTGAAACATTCTCATCGTCCTCATAGGAAACCTAAGACCCATTCAACAATCTCTTCCCAATCTCCTTCCTCCACCAACTTCTGATGGCCACCAGTCTACATTCTGTCTCTCTGAATTTATCTATTCTGGACAGTACCTATAACTGGAAACATCAGTGTGTGAAGCTAGATATTTTGTATCTAACTTCTTTCACTTAGCATAATGGTTTCAAGGTTCATCCATGTGGTAGCATATATCAATATTTCATTCTTTTTAATGGCCAAATAATATTCCATATGAATATACCACATTTTGCTTATCCATTCATCCATTGATGGACATTTGGGTTTTCTTTACTTCCTGGCTAGTCGAAATAGCATTGCCATGAACATTCATGTGTATTTGTTTGAGAACTTGTTTTCTGTACTTTTGAGTTGTGTACCCAGGAGAGGAATTGCTGGGTCACATGGTAATTCTATGTTTACCTTTTTGAGGAACCACCAAACTTTTCCTCAATGACTGAACCATTTTTCACTCCCACCAGTAAAGTACAGGGTTCCAATTTCCTCATAAGCATGCCAATGCTTATTTTCCTCTCTTTTATTAAAATCCGCCTGGGCAGGGGGGGTGGGGGGATGACATGGCACCTCACTGTGATTTTCGACTTGCACGTTCCTAATGGTGATTGATGTTGAGCATCTTTTTATGTGCTTATTGGCCAACTGTTCATCTTATTTGCAGAAATATCTATTCGAGTCTTTTGCCTAAATGTAGTTGGGTTGCATGTCTTCTGTTGTTAATTTCCAAGAATTTTTTATGTGTTTTGAATTGTAAACTCTTATCAGATGTTTTGCAAGTTGTTGTTCATTCTCTCAGTCATGTCCAACTCTTTGCGACCCCATGAACTGCAGCACACCAGGCCTCCCTGTCCTTCACCATCTCCTGGAGCTGGCTCAAACTCATGTCCATTGAGTTGGTAACGTCATCCAACCATCTCATCCTCTGTCATCCCCTTCTTCTCCTGTCCTCAATCTTTCCTAGCATCAGGGTCTTTTCTAATGAGTCGGCTCTTCGCATCAGGTGGCCAAAGTATTGGAGCTTCAGCTTCAGCATCAGTCCTTCTAATGAATATTCAGGGTTGATTTCCTTTAGGATTGACTGGTTTGATCTCCTTGCAGTCCAAGGGACTTTCAAGAGTCTTCTCCAGCACCACAGTTCAAAAGCATCAATTCTTCAGCACTCAGCCTTCTTTATGGTCCAACTCTCACATCCATTCATGGATACTGGAAAAATCATAGCTTTGACTAGATGGACCTTTGTCAGTAAAGTAATGTCTTTGCTTTTTAAAATACTGTCTAGGTTTGTCATAGCTTTTCTTCTAAGGAGCAAGCATCTTTTAATTTCATGGTTGCAGTCACCATCTGTAGTGATTTTGGAGCCCAAGAAAATAAAGTCTGTCACTGTTTCCATTATTTCCCCATCCATTTGCCGTGAAGTGATGAGACTAGATGCCATGATCTTTGTTTTTTGAATGTTGAGATTTAAGCCAGCTTTTTCACTCTTCTCTTTCAACTTCATCAAGAGATTCTTTAGTTCCTCTTCACTTTCTGCCATAAGGGCAGTGTCATCTGCATATCTGAAGTTATTGATATTTCTCCTGGCAATCTTGATTCCAGCTTGAATGCAAGTCCTATGTCCTTAGTATGCTCTTTCTATTGTAACTAGAGGGCTGCAGATGCCCCTGTTAGAATTGCTGGTGGCCCTGTTATATTTGCAAGTATTTTCTCCCATTCAGTAGATTGTCTTCTCACCTTGATAATGTCCTCTTCAGTGTATTTTAAATGACAAAATGACTAACCCAGATATTTAGATGGCATTTGTGGATAAAACAACCAAGTGCTCCTGTATTTGATTGCTCATTTCTCTTTCTCAAAATACCTGGGTATTTAGAATCAGTCTGTTGTTTGGGCTGCAAGTTTTCATTTGCATCCAAACATTAGACCTTGTGGTGCATTCACAGGTATCATGTGGATAGTGGATGCACTGGGGCAGGAAAGAATTAAACAGCTCCAACCGCCTCCCCTCTTCCGCCCTCCCCCCAAGCTGCCCAGACCCTCCTCATGATTTATGGATGACCGCCTTAAAGGCAGCAAAGCTAGGAAAAGAGAAGTTTCCCAGCACAGCCTTTAAAGGACTCCATGTCACACCTCAGGGCCAGTTAACATTAGGCCAATTCTTGGTTCACACCCCAACCAGCTGTCGGGTCGGGCTCTCTGGAGAAGCCTGCATGTTTGCTGAGATATACAAGTTCAGGCTCCACACTGACATTTAGAGGGTGATGTGAGGCCTGCGTTCTTTACTTAGTACACTTTTTCTATTCTAACAGGAGGGCTGCAGATGCCCCTGTTAGAATTGCTAATGGCCATCACTTCTGGGTTCAATGAAATGGTTGTCCGCTTCTGAGCACAGCCTGGGCCTTGGGTCTCCTGGGCTTGCGTGGTGCCCAGAACTTGTGGAGGAGAGAGAGCCAAGAGGCCACGTCCAGAGCCACACAGCCTGTGATCCGCCCCCACCAAAAGCACACAGATGCGTCCAGGATCACCTTAACCTTGCACTTCAGTTCTGGTAACATAACTTGCTCTTGTTTTGACCCCAAAATGAAAAACTAGAAAAGAATACAAAGAATTAAATAAAAATTGTACAACCACACCAGTCAAAGATAAGTACTGCTAGTATCTTGCTATATAAAATTCTCCTGCCCTGTTTAAAAATTGTGCAGAGATAAGTCCAGTTTTCATAAAAATGGGATCTCCATATTCACAGAGTTTTGTAAACTGCTTTTTCCTCTCGACAGTGTAATAGAAACTATTTTCTGTGCCATTAAATATTCTCTGACTAAGCGTTTATTCTTAATGCGGGTGCCCCTGGCTCAAACAGCATCAGTCCTCAATACTGTGGAGCGCTATGCTGGGTGGGTTTGAGGAGGTTTTTTTATTCCCTCACAGTATTATGATGAGGTTTAACATGGTATATCGGTGAAAATATCCATGGCCAGCCATTACTAGATGGGAAGAATGTCCAGACATTCTTGATTTTCTCAGACCCCATAAAATCCATTTCTCAGACCCATGGGGCCTTTTACTTGATAGTAAAATATGCTGAGGTTTCCCTGGTGGATCACCTGCAACGCAGGAGATGCGGGTTTGATCCCTGGATCAGGAAGGTCCCCTGGAGAAGGAAATGGCAACCCACTCCAGTATTCTTGTCTGGAGAACCCCATGGACAGAGGAACCTGGTGCGCTACAGTCCATGGGGTCTTGAAAAAATCAGACACAACTGAGTGACTAAGCAACAACAGAAATATGCTGGGACTGAGGGCTCAAGGGTACAGAGCAGCAGTGAGTGCTGGCTGATTGAGAACTTGACATGGCTACAGGGGCATACCTCATCTTCCAGACTGGTTAAAATGTAAATAACCATTGTAGGTTCCAGGCTGAACTATGTTACAGGGAAATAGGAAAACATGAGAGAAATGCAAATATTGTTGGTTTCAGGAGCAGAAGTCCTACAGCAGGAAGTAGGGACCACCTTCAGGATGCAAGGAGACAATTGAGCCGGGTCCTCAGGGATGGGTTCAATGTGGAGAGAGAGGGGGCGGTAGATGGTTGGGCAGGCACTGGTCCACTTGTGTTTAATGAGCATCTACTGCATGCCTGGCAGTGGGCAGGGGTCTCAGATGTGATGATGAAGAGACATGATTGATCCCTGACTCCTAGCAGCTTACAGCTTTGTAAACACCTGGCACAATTCAGAGTGAGAAGCTGTCCAATAAGAGAGCGTCCTGGGTACTGTCATAGTAACAGTGAATGCTCAACGAATGTCCACTGTTGGGTGTTGCGTGTACATCATTCCATTTAGTCCTCCCAACAACACTGGTATATACTATTATTCCCCTTCTTTTACAAATGATAAAACTGAAGCTTCGTGAGATTAATTGGTCTAAGGTCAACACATGCAGCCAGTTTGTAGTCTTCCCTTCATGCTGTGCTAATTTTGCAGGCATCCTCTTGCTTTCAAGGTAGACAATGACATTTCCATTTTCAGAGGGGGCACTGGAAGCACTGAGAAAGTTGAGTAATTTGTCCAGGTCCACACAGATAGTCAGGGGTGGCTCGGGGCCACCTCTCTCCCAGATTCTGAAGGCCACTCCATCTCCATCACCCCTTGTTGTTATGACCCCAGCAAGAGATGGATGCTGGCTGGTCTGGGGCACTGTGACTCGTCAAGATTCAGACTTTCCTCAGAAGACGTCACACTCGATCATTCTCCCCAATCACAAGTATTCATTGAGCATCTATCACATCCAAGAACTATGCCACCAGGCACAGGGTCACAGCCCTTGAGAAGCTCACAGGCCAGCAGGGAGCCAAATGCACGGGAATAAAGCACAGTGTGAGCATGGAGGAGTAGACTCCCAGGTAGATTGTGGCAGAAACCAGGCAGGCTTCACAGAGGAACAACCTGGGAGCTGAGACTTAGCTGACACATAGATGCCTCCCAGGGGGACAGTGGGTGGAGGTTCCAAGCAATGGGAGGCAGAGGCAGAGGCAGAGAGAAGGAGATCACTTGGTCGGGTTAAGAAACCATGGCCAGTGATGAAGTGCTGCCGGTGGATAACCAGTGAAGGGAATCGTGGTAGGAAATGCAAGTCGAGGGGGCACAGCTACAGGGGCCAATCCACAAAGCTTAGACAGGATCCTGGGAGCCACGGGGAGCCATGGGGGGGTGCAAGGCGGAGCAGCAGAGCGCTCGGAGTCAAGCATTAGAAAGGCAGCTGTCGTGGAAATGTGCTGGAGGTGGCGAGAGGGCACTCAGGGAGGCCACAGAGGCTTACTTTCTGTGCCTTGAACTAGAGAAGCAATGGAATGGAAAGAGGAGGCTGGATGTGAACAATTTTACGATGTGGAATTGATGGATTTGGTAATTGGTTAAGTTGAATCTGGGAAGGTCCTCAATCTAAGACGGGTGCACCACCCCATTCTCATTTCTGTCCATTTCATCACTTTACTGTTTCTTTTGTGCTTTCTTATTAAAAGTCCCACGGTGTTGGAGTCGGCTATAATGAGAAGTTTGAGAACTGCCAAATGTTTGCATTGGTTGCTGGGCTGACCAGCAACACTGCAGATCCCTATTAGGTGACAGATCGCTGTTTGTGGGAGTCAGTGTTTATAAAAGGAGGAAAGTGCATTCCACTTAGAGGGTGTCACTTATTCTGTTCATTTTTAAGATGCTTTTATGTGGTTAAAATTCTAGGCTTTGATTTTTCTATCTATCATGAAATTTGGACAGATTGGATTTCAGCTGGCATTGAAGGAAATATGCTTTTTAATTTTTGTGAAATGATGAAAATTGTTTTCTCTTTTGTAAAAATCACAACTAGATTCCTTCATTCAGCCAACAAATGAGTACAGGACGTTTGAAAGACAGGTATTGCCTCTGCCCTCATAAAGCCTATATTCGAGTCATCTGCCCAAAACTGCATGCTATTTGCTCCTAGTTTCAACAGGTGCTCACTGCCCTGAACATGAACAGAGCAGAGCAGCAATAACACCAGAAGTCAGTCCTCAAGAAATACTTTCAGTGCTTTGTAAATATTTCAGATTTAAATATCCACCCCACATACCCCAGGACCTTTGCACTTGCTGACTCATCTGTCTGAGTAGCTCTTCCCCAGGGTATCTGCTGGCTCTTCCTTGGTCTCCTCATGGCTTTGATCAGACATGACTTTCTCAGTTCACCTTCCTTAAAACAGCCTCTGCCCTCACTTCAGAATTCTCCATTCCCCCTTCTTGTGTAATATTTTTCATAGTTTCCATCTCTCTTGGTTTTGTTACAATCTGTCTCCCCATTTAGAAGAAAATCCATGAGGAGGTGGTCTTTGTGCATTCTGTCTGTGGCTCTATGCCCACCAGCTGAAGAAACACCTGACCCCCAGGTGGTCCTCAGACAGCATTTGAGGAATAAGTGAATGAGCCCTCTCTGGGTCTCAGGTCCCTCACCTGCAGCCTGGGGGCCGGGGGAGGACTTGCTGAGATGCGAGTGAAAGGACAGCGGCAGGGACTCAGGATGCTGGGCTCTGAGGTGGGGGGACACAGCCCGCACCGTGGGCAGGTCAGGCTGCTTTGGCAGGGCAACACTCAGCCAATGCTTGTCCACTTTATACCAGTGTTTTCTGGTTTTTACACAGCTCTTGGCTTCATACGTTTTTCTCCACTGGGTCCAAAATGCAATTTAAAAAAGACAAAAAATATATTCTGAGGGTATAGATCTAATGTCATTAGTATCACTTTGGAGAGGTTTTGTTTTTATGTCATTGATTTTCTGTTTTTAAAACTGTGACTTTTAAAATGTAAGGTATTGCCTTGTAACCCCAGCCATACACTTTTCTAGTAGGGAAAATATAGTAAATATAGATAACTCAAAACGGGAAAAAAAGAATATGTATCTGTAATTCTGTTGTACTGACCTTACCATTGTAAACATTGTGTGTATGTGTGTGCGTGTATGTGTATGTGTGTGTATAGATAGACACAGAGATAGTCGTTTAAACAGCTATAAATAAATAAATAAATCTATCCCCCACCCCAGTCAATGGTTACAGCTTCTGGGGCACCATGTACTAGGCTGGCCAGGGTGGTCTTTCTTCCCTTGATGGCATGATGCTGCTAACCCAGGGCCTCTTTCTACCTTTTCTGCACCCCATGACCCCTTCCCAAATTGCTCCAAAGTTTGTATTCTGCCATCTCAGGAAACAGCAGTGAAAGTGAGTCATGACAGGGTCCTTTGTGGCAGCCTGCGTGGAGGGGACACCGTGAGCCAGGACCGGGAAGGAGTGTGCTTGGCGGGAAGGATCCTGAGTTTGCTTTGCGACACGCTATGTTTGCAGTGCCTGTGGAACGTTCAGGTTGAAATGTCAAGCGAGCAGTTAGAAGTGTGTATCTGGGAATCAGGAGGGATTTGGACATAAGAGAGACAGGTGGTAATTGGAGCTGTCAGAATCAATAAGGGGGTGGGAACACTGAAGTTGTGGGAATCCTGGGGTCTCTAAGAAGGCAGACACTTAGAGACTCGGTGGAAAGTGTTCCCAGAGCTGCCCATAGCTAGTGACCCATCTGAGAAAAGCTCCAATCCTTTCAAGCCCAGCCCATCCAGGCCTGGTGTGAACAGCAGGGAAAGAGGTTCCCATGTGGAATTCAGGGGCTACCAGGAGAAGCTGTGAGCTGAAGGGGGCACTGCAGAGTGCAGCAGTTAGGAGTGTAGGCGGTGGACACAGCATGTGTTCCAGTCCCAGCTCCATCATGTGAGGGCTGTGTGTCCTTGTAACAGAAACCTCACTGATACAGGAGCTGGGCTTAGCCACCTTGTAGAATACGAGAATCCCATGAAAGGCTAGGCACCATTTCTAGCCCATAACACGTGCTCGATGGACATGGCCACGATCATTGTAATGACAGAGGGTGAGTAGAACCCTGCTGGGCGGGTAAGGAGTGAGCACGGGTGGCCCAGAGCCGAGAGGGCCGTCCGTGGTCGGGCTTAGAGCCAGGAGGGTGCCTGAGGCACAGAGCCGAGGCCTGACCCCACTGGGAGTGGAGCTGAAGCGCTCAGATGCCCTCTCCCACAGCTCTACTGGCTGCAGAGCTCAATTCTCCGCCACTTTGAAACAGGCCCCTGAGAGGAGCTGAAAGGAATGCAGAAGACTCTATTTATTGTTAGTTTTTAAAAATAAAATAGAAAGGAGCCCTGCAAGGGCATGTTGGCGGGTTTTATTATTTGTGAGGAGAACACAACTTGTCTTTATCAACATTCTGTCTGTCTGTGAGGCTGGGCCAGCAAAGGGCAAGACCAAATGTTAAGTCGTAACATCTGACGCCTTGTTCCCAGTGCGATTAGCATTGAAGGGTGTTAATAGGCTGAGCTCTTGTCAGCAAAGCCAAAGACAATTTCCGGCCAAAATGACTGATGGAGCCAAGATCACAAAAGGGCCGCCTCGTGCCAACAGGCAGGAGATCACAGTGCACCGGGTGGTCTCGTCCAAATAGTGCAGGAGGAAGAAAGCAGGACTCCCTGTGCCAGGCATGAAAACGGCAGCAGAGCCTTCCAGAAGAGTCCACGGCCGGGTTGTCCTCCTTGTCTTTTCTGCCTGGTATGTGAGTTCGCTTTGGGAACAACAGCAGTGGCGTAACTGGAATCCATCTTGTGTGGTCTTTCCTCAGATGATTTAGAATTAGTTCAACCTGTTTTCAAAGAGTGTAACCCAATGACAGCATAAAAGCGCTATCTTGAATTGCTTTCCTGTCCCCAGGTGGAGTGGGTGGGCGTCTGTGGCTGATTCATTACTCTCTCAGTGGGGTCCTTTGTTTCTAAAGCTACCTGGGATGATTACAGCAATAGAACTCTAAGCCCAAGTAAGCTTTGCATAAAAATGCATTCAACTTCAGAGAAAACACATAATGCTGATTAAAAGTAACCCTGGATGGCAGAGTTGATTAAGAGATCACACCTGCATGGGAGCAGACTCTAAGAAACCGGGATGGATCAAGCTTGACAAAGGCCACTTAGACTGCACTTTTCTATGTAGGGGAGCTGATAGTGATTAAGCACCTGAAATTAATGGGCAAAAGGCTGTTCACACGCAGAGGACCAAGAGCAGGCAAAGGTGGTAATGCTGCAATTGCTCCAAGTCGTAGGCATTTAGAACCTAATTTTAGAAACATCCTCCAACCCTTGGTGGGCTCTTGTGCTTTTGTCATTGGGAGTCAGTAATTGAATTTTCTGGACGTTTTGACCAGCATATAACTTTGTGAAGCCGATTACACAGCAGAACACGATTCTTAGTCTGACCTTAAAAACATGACCTTCTGCTGTGTGATTAGGAAACATGCAGAGAGTGCTGCCCTCTTAGCTGCACTTGCTCTGGGGGAGAGGAAAGGAAAACACCACCTTGCTCTGCCTTGTAACCTAGTAAGATTCATTTAGATTCTATGCAGATCATTTAATAACAGATTTTGTAAAACCTTAACATAAGGAGCCACCATAAAACGTATTATCTTTTATTACCCATACAGAGAATGACATTTTAGATGGTAATAAATTGAAACCCAAGAAAAGCTATTTGCTTTTGGAGAGCACTTGGCGGATGACAGGAACACCGGTTTCCTGATTTTATATTGTGGCAGATACAGCCCCCCCAGGGTCACCCAAGGCAGCCCCCAGATGGGGTTGCTGAGGCTCCTCTGAGCGACATCCTCTGGTCCCTCTTTCTCTGAAAGGTCGTTCCCGTCCAAACCTCTCTGCTGAGGACCGGGTTGTCCCACCTTTTTTGCTCCCCGTTCTGGCTCATACAGTCAGGGTGTGTGACAGGCCAGGAGCTGAGCCCAGGCTGGGGGCCTGCCCTGGGGCGCCTGCCACGAGGTGGGGGAGCCCAGTCCTCCATTATCAGAGCCAGACAAGCCTCTCGGTGTGGCTGCCTCTCCAACAAGGCAGGACTTCCCCTGCTCGCTCCAGAAAGCCAGAGCCTCATCACCTTGCCCCCCACCCTCTGCACAATCGGCCTTCTATAGACCTGCTCAGCCTGACCAACCTTGCCCAGGCCCCGCCTTTGGGCCTCTAATCTCTGCAACCTAGAAGAGCACTCCTGAAGCCAAGCTTTCTGAATGGCGGTCCACATAACCACCCTTTGATTTACTCATCTATCATATATTAACAGAGAGTGCCGGGCACTGGACTGGCTGTGTGACTTTTCCCCATAGTGGTTAAAATTAGCTCAGTTTATTTTCAAGGAGTATAACCCAGTGGCCACGTAAAGGCAGTGTTCTGAGACGTGCGTGTTTCAGAGGGCCAGATGTTGTCCCCAACAGGAGAGGACTAAGTTAGAGGCAGGGTCCTTGCCTCCATTGAGGGCTGTAATGAATACTCAGTAAGTGACTGACATATTGGAAGCCATATACTTTGAAGAGAAGATTCTCCAATAAACTGATCCAGTATTTACCCTTTGTAGATGGGAGGAAATTCATCTCCTCTTCCTACTAGACAGAGTTTGTAGGAAAGGTCTGGTTGACATTACACTTCAAAGGACTGAAATGGAAATATTTCCCAGAGGAAAGATAGCGAATGCTATTCTGGGAAGGTGGGCAGTCCTGAGGAAGGGGGGGCAGCTGGGAGTGAAATGAAGGTGGCAGCTGACGACGATGAGCACCACGGGGTGGGGTGGGAGGCAGCACCTCGGCTCCCCAGGATGCCTGACGAGCAACCTCAGAGAAGCCGCATCCATTCCCTGTGGCCGCTGAAGCAAGACCACAAAGTCTGTGGCTCAAACAGCACACATTTATCATCTCACAGTTCTGGAAGTCGGAAGTCCAAAATGAGTTTCACTGGGGTGAAATTAAGGTGTCGGGGGCCCTGGTTCTTCCGGGAGCTCTGGGTAAAAATGTATCACCTTGCCTTTCCCACCTTCTGGAGGCCCCCTGCATTCCTTAGCCCACGGCCCCCTCCTCCATCTCTCCATCGTTAAGTCCAGCGGTGTGCCACCTGCCTCTTCAAACCTCTGCCTCTCTCCCTCTGTTGCTGCATCGCCTTCTCCTCTGGGAGACAAAGCAGGCTCGAGGAGCAACCTCAGTGTTGGTTAGTGTCTCATGTGGAGTACATTTTTTTTCTATAAAGGGGAAAAAAAGGAAAATTTTGCACAGAGAAAGAAACTTCAGTTTCTATTTTTTGTTTAAATTACATCATAAACAAGTGAGTTTTAAGTTAAGGGTACATGTTGACCTGCATTTCATCAGGTGTTCATTCAGAACGATGCTAATCCAAGTGTGGACCTCAGGTCAGCAGCAGCAGCACTTCCTAGAAGCTTTCTGGAAAGGCACATCCTTGGGCCCCTCTCTGGACCTCCTGAAGCACCTTAAGGACCTCCTGAAGCTCACAAGGACCTCCTTTTAAGCACCATAAGTGGGCTGAAAATCTGTGTTTTAATGTAGCCACCAGGAGGTTCTGATACAAGCAAAGCAAGTTCCAGAAGCACCGATGGAGACAGTCTCTCTTAAGCACCTACTATGTACCAGGCATAATATTGCCATGGCAATTCAGGACCAAAAGATTAGAAAAAACAGGCTAATATAGTGAACACTGTGTGTGTGTGTGTGTGTGTGTGTGTGTGTGTGTGTGTGTGTGTGTGTGTGTGTATGTATATATATATATAGAGAGAGAGAGAGTATACTATATATATAATATAGTAAACAGAAAAATATATAAAAACCACAGAGAAAGAACACTTTAATTATATTTTCTTTTACTTCAACTTTTAGGGGTCTGTACTTGCACATGCTCAGATCCACCCCAAACTAGCCGTATGTTTCTGGACATTCCCTAACTCTGTTCCCTCAGGCTGGGAGTTCCTTGAAGGTGGGATAGACCAGGAGATGTCTAAGATCCTCTCAAGAAACAAGTCTCTTCGCATCACAGACCTTGACTCCAGCCACACCAGCGGCCCTGTGTTAGCTAGACCTCCTTGCTGGTTCTCAGGCTCCTCTTCCCTCTCTGAATTCTCTGCCCTCACAGCCTCCTTCAAAGCCCAGATCCAGCCTGCATGGACCTGAAGCCACGTAAAAACCACAGTATCCCTCCCAGCTGCAACGTTCACATCTGAACCTACGGACCACACATTCCGCACACCCTGCCTATTGCCTTGTGGAGCCAGTTCACATGTTTTACCTTCAACCAAGCTGTGGGTTCCTTGAAAGTAGAGTATATACTTTATACTTCTTGTTCCCAGGCTGTCCTGAACAGCTTCAGAATCAGCCTTCAGTCCTTATTAAATGGTTGAATTTAAGAGTGTTTTAGGATTAATAGTCTCTCATCTTCTTCCACAGAAATTCACTTCCACGTCATGACCCCATTTCTAATCCCACAGTAGAAGATTCCCCTCTTCAGGGCCATCCCTTCATCCACCACCAATGTCTGGGCTAAGTGGCCTTTCCTTTGCAAAACCAACTACAGCACTCTTCTTACTCCCATCTTATTCTCCTGAAATCTGCTGAAATCACCTCGGAGTTTCTTAGCACCAGATTTATCTCCCTTTACTTGTTGCTACTGTCTAGCACAGTGCCTAATGTGTAGTAAGTACTTAATAGAAAGAAAAAGAAAGAGAAGCCGCTCAGTCGTGTCCGACTCTTTGCAACCCCATGTACTGTAGCTTACCAGGCTCCTCCATTCATGGAATTTTCCAGGCAAGAGTACTGGAGTGGGTTGCCATTTCCTTCTCCAAGTACTTAATAAATATTTGGTAAATTAAATAACTTTCATACCACCTTCCTCAGCACCCCACACCCTGACTCCCTTCTCACAGACCTTGATTGCTACATGTCTATAACACTTATCTCATCATACTGACATACTTGCTTTTTGTTTATCTAAAAATGCACTGAAAGCAGGGTCTGTATCATTCACCAGTTATTGGAACCTAGTAGACACTATATAAATGTTTCTGTGGATCAACCTGAATGTCAAATATTTGCTGCCTTGAGTCTGAAGGGAGTGATTTTTCCAGGTATGTTATGAATGCCTTTAGCATTTTATTTACCATGACTCATCAGTAACATCAGAAGAGGTCCACTTCACCTGGAAATGTTTTATTTGATTTTGGTGTCCCTCAACCCGAAATCTATCACTTAGGTTATTCCAGCTGCATATGTCTAAGAGGCAGTGTTTATGTCCCCTGCTGCGGGATTCCCCACCCTGCTGGCTCTGTCAGCAACCAGTAAATCTGGGGAAATGAGCTCTGCCTTCCCCTTACCCACCAGACCCCAGCCGGCAAGAAAACAGCAGGTGACAGCCACATACATGAATGTTCACATTAGCGTCAAGCAACAAGGTGAAAGGAGGCCTAAAGACAAACACAAGTCAAACCCGACTCACCCCATTGGCTAGGAAGGTGGAGGAATGTCTCTCCCCATGTGCGGTGAGAAGAGGGCAGCGTTCACAAAGGGATGTACGGTCCTGCCGGATTTATGGACTACCTGGCCCCAGTCTTACATGGCCAGAGTGGGTAAATCAAACCCCAGACAGACAGCAACTCATTCTGCTCCATATAATGCACTCAGCCATCTGTTTGCAGTATTTATAGACCAGGTGTCAGGTGCAGCTAACCTGGAGAAGAATGCAGTCTCTGTTCAGGCGCCATACTACAAGGAGTCTTGCTTTGCTCAGCTTCTCTGGGCAAAACCAATGAGTAAATAAGTTAATGAACTGCACTATATCCTTGCTATAAATCTCATGTTAATATTTCTCATTAACGATACCTTTAATGTTAGACAGCAAAGGGATCTATTGAAAAAGACTCCTACAGATTTCCTTGACCCTTCAAGCACCGTTTATAAGCTGGAACCAAGTCTTACCAGCTCATAGGAACCTATTGTGTATTTCACTTTCCAGCTAGGCATTCAATGAAATCATGTTGGTAGCTTGAAAGCAGTCATGGTTAAGAGTATTTAAACCACCAAAACATACAAAGTTGCAAGTCAGGAGCATGTGCTACTAAACATTTATGGGCACACCACTCTTTGTAATTCATTGTTTTATAAAAATGCAATTATAATTGATTAATTAGTACATAACAACTATGTACCAGGCACTGAATTAGTAGCTGGGAGATAAAACTTTAAACAAGCCAAGGTCCCTGCCTCATGGAACTCAAGTGATCAGAGTCAACATAGCCAATAAACAAGTAATCAATAAACAAGAATATTACAGATTGTGATTTTTGTTGTTGTTCAGTTGCTAAGTTGTGTCCAACTCTTTGTAACCCAAAGACTGCAGCACACCAGGCTTCCTGGTCCTTCACCATCTCCCAGAGTTTGCTCAAAATCATGTCCATTGAGCTGGTGATACTATCCAACCATCTCATCCTCTGCCGTCCCCTTCTCCTCCTGCCTTCAATTTATCCCAGTATCAGAGTCTTTTCCAGTGAGTCAGCTCTTCACATCAGGTGGCCAAAGTATTGGAGCTTCAGCTTCAGCATCAGTCCTTCCAATGTATTTTCAGGCTTGATTTCCTACTGCTGGAAAAAAAAAAAAACTGTATTTGTTATTTATTGCAGCATAACAAATTACTCCAAAATGTAGTAACTTAAAACCGTAGATACTTACTATCTCCCAGTTTCTGTGTTCAGGGGTCTGCATGTGACTTAGCGGTGTCTTCTACTTCTATACTCTCACAGAGCTGCCATTCATGTGTTAGTCCAGAGTTTCTGTCTCATGAGGTATGCCTGGGGCAAGATCCCTTCCAGGCCCATCCAGTGGTTGTTGGCAGCTCTCCATTCCTTCTGGCTGTTCTTGTAGGCCTCCCTCAGCTTCTTGCCACATCCTTTGAAGACTTTCCAAAGATTCTACTACATAATAACAGCATCTACATGCACACTCCAGGCTCCGTGCTTGGCACTTTACATTACCTGTTTTCATCCTCACTTATCCTAGTATTATTATTCTCCCCATTGGAACAGGCGAGGAAACTCAGGCAAGGAGAACATAAGCAACTTGACCAGGTTCACTCAGCTTCTAAGAGGTGGAGCCAAGGTAACAGTCACTGGCCAAATGCTGATTGTTCCTCCCTACATGTCAGCTCCCCATTATGCAATGAGATCCCTGCCTTCATGGAGCATCAATGCAATGAAGAATGACCATCAAAAATGAGCATGAATTCACTGAGAGGAGAAAGAGGGGGTAGAAAGGTCAAAAGTAAGAAAAAGTAGGGTATAGTAGAAGAAAATCCAGTCTGGACAGAGTATGAAAGGAGGTGCGGAGGGCAGCTCAAGTTGAAGCAAGAGAAGGAGGGGGCACCGAGTGGGTTAACGGCCAAACCTTCCTCCGTGTAACATTTACTCGTTGATTTTCCCCCACAGCTACCATTATGCTTGTTATTAGTGATAAATGTTCCGTTAAATGCTTACTCGTATGGCAGTCGAGCTAGCTGTGTAAAACATCAAGGGTCCGGTGATTGATTATATGCCATATTTAATGACACAGTTTGATTCTTTTTTTTTTTTTTCAAGATAAAATGTTTAGTTTTCAAATCAGTGTGGTCAGTGAACCCAGCCCATGGCTGCGGAGATACACCCGAGGCTTTTTCTTGCAGACACACCATCTTCCTTTTGTTTCTAGGATATATATTAACCGGTAGTGAGTCAACACCCAGGAAGAGATGGCAAATGCAATAGAAATGCATGACTGCAGAATTCAAACCAGGAGAGCAGCTTGACTCTCAGATATGTCTTACAGATCAGATAGCTTAAAATAAAATCAGAGCAGCCAATTTAATTCTCCCAGTTTTGACACAGTGCTTCTCTTGGTCCAAATAAAATCCTATCTCCTTGAGCTAGAGTTCCCCAAAGGATGAGCCATTCCCTAACAATAAATGGCTATGGTTTGGAAATGCCACTGATATGCTCAGACCTTTGAGATACAATTTAGTTCAGGGAAACAGTAATATATCATCATTATCAATAATGAAAGTAAGTTGGCCAGCTTGTGTGCTGCGTACCAGCTGGGTGTCGGGGTCAAAGGCATGGTCCTTGGCCTTGAAAACTTTGTCATCCACTTAGGGAGATGGTAAATGGGCATCAAAATAAGGCCAAATGGGAAACAGCCTTCAAATTAGTCAGGGGAGGACAGGCACTGTAATAAACTTCCCTTAACCCTGAGCAAAGGCTCGTCTCTTGTTCACATCCCAGCCTACAGCGTGTCAGTGAAGAGTCTCTGCGCCACAGTCACATGGAGATCCAGGCTTCTTCCTTCTGAGGAATAGAAAACACAGAGGATTATGCAGGAGCTTTAGGGGCCAGATTAGTCCATCACTTCTGCCTACATTCCATTGGCCAGAATCGGTCACACAGTTCATAAGGTCCAGCTGTATGTGCGTGCTAAGTCTCTTTGATCTTGTCTTACTCATTGCGACCCTGTGGACCATAGCCCACCAGGCTTGTCTGTCCGTGGGATTCTCCAGGCAAGAATACTGGAATGGGTTTCCATTTCCTTCTCCAGAGGATCTTTCTGACTCAGGGATCGAACCTGAGTGTCTTACATCTCCTGCATTGGCAACCGGGTTCTTTACTACTAGCATCCCCTGGGAAGCATCCCCACAGTCAAAAGAAATAAGATTGGGTAAACAAGTAAAACTGTTTTCACCACAGTTTCCTTTCATTGCAAGCAACCCCAAAATCGATTCTGGCTGACTTCAGGGCCAAAAAGAACCTCCTGAATAAACCCCAGGGTGTGTTACAGAATCCAGGGGAGAATTGCAGTCAGGAGCCAGCATAGTCCCAGATCTCAGGCATTCTTACTATTGGAGCTGATCACACCCATCTCCCCACTGAGCCCTGAATCAACTGAGAGTGTTTAAACATGATAGCAAAATATCTGTCAAATATTCAGATGAAATACATATGTATTGAGGGATAACAGTGCAGTATTGCTTTTGTGTTAAATTTATCAGATCACAACTGGATTAAAAAACATCTTTCAAATTTCACATGATATAAAAGACTAAAACAACTCACAGTGGCATGAAGGAAGTGCAGTATAAATGACTCTAAACCTCAGTTGGTGTTTTCTCACCTGTAAAATGGGAACAATAAATGCAACTTAACATGCTGATTGAGAAGACTGATACTGGTTTCTGAAAAGCAGAGTGATCTGATGCCTGGTCCAGATTGTTCAGTTCCTAAGGCTGTTATCTTTGTCCTAATCTCATCATCAAACTTAGACTCATTCCAGATCAGTTCCATGAGGCCACTGTGAAATGACATATAATGGATATAAACATCAAATGTCCAATGTGTACCCAATCCCTGGACTTGGAACATTCTGGAATGTATCACATGTCCCCTTAAACAAGGACAGAAAGTAGATTCCATCCCCACAGCCAACTCCAGTCCATGTATAAGGACTGTCCTGCTTGGAGAGACTCCAAAGGTACGTTTGTCCACTGCAGGTGAGAGTGCTGGCCTTCTCAGGTGCCTGCCCTGAGGGAGGGGGCACACAGCGCCAGCTGAGCACAGGCCGGCCACCTGTCCCGAGCAGTGACTCCAGTCTAAATGCCGTCCTCTCTGTTGTGTTTTTGCCTCGTAGACGCTGGAAAATCCCAAGTATGAACTGATCATTGAGGCTCAAGATATGGCAGGACTGGATGTTGGATTAACAGGCACAGCCACAGCGACAATCATGATCGATGACAAAAATGATCACTCACCAAAGTTCACCAAGAAAGAGGTAAACCCCTGCTGAGCACCCCTCACGGTCATGGCCATGATTGCTGATTAACATTAATTCCGTGAACCACAGCCCTGCTGGCTCCCTGTTTGCAACATCAAAGCCCTCCTTTGTGGAGAAAAGATGGTGTTTTGCCAGAACAGTTTTCTACATTTTTATCTTTTTTTTTTTTTAAGTGGAAAGTACCAAAGCATTATGATTCAAAAGCGTTGAATCTTGTTAAAGTCCATAAGAAAATAACTTTTAATGCCAGAGTGCCACTTTCATAGTTTTATCGGTGTTATTTAGTGCTGAATTATGTGAGTCCTATTGTGGTTTTAGCATAACAATAACTATTTTTTCAGCAAGTACAGATTGAGGGGCCAGACGGAACAGCAGAAAGAAGGTAAAGCAGATTTTCTTGGCAATAACTGGGCAGCCCAGGAGCTTATAAATAACAACCAAGTTAGCTCGTCTGGGAGAGCCGTTATTTATTTGCATCTCCTGTGCTTTTATGATTGTGGATCATGGTTGGTGTTTTCCATCTATTCCAATGGAATAGTGTTTGGGGACAGGCTGAGTATGCAAAGACCAGATCCAGCTGCTAAATATGTGTCCAGAATAAGAAGTCATTGACACCATACACCTGAAGGCAATGTGACAGTCTTGGTTTCTTTGGGGGTCAGGACCAGAGCCAAGGACTTAACACCCTTCTTACTGACCAAGAGCATAGAATCAGTCATGGCAGCCCCCCTGTTTGCCAAACCTTTCCTGTATATCCACCACCACCACCTCAGGGCTCTCCACCTGCAATCCGTTGCCTCATTTGATCGTGTGAGGTTGGCTTCATGAGCCACATTTTTTAAGCAGTCAGAGAGCTTATTTAAAGCTTGGAGAATCTGGGTCTCCAAGGTCTTAAGCATAACAAGTAGCAGAAGTAGGATGTGAGCACCGCACCATGTGAACCATGCTCTCAGCCCCAATGCTGCACTTCCTTGCCCGCTGTTGATGTTTTCTACCCTCCCAGGCACTCAGAGAAGAGACCCATGTCTGCACTGGCAACTGTGCACCCCTCTCTCATGTGACCCAGGGCCACCCCCAGTGACCCTTCTCAGCCCCCTGGCTCCCCAGTGACCCCTGCACATCAGCAGCCCCTGCCTGACTCATCCAGGAGGTGGAAATCTCCCCCTTGCCCAGTGGCGTCTTGGACACACAGGACTCTAACCTCAAAGCAGCAAAGTCCACATAGCTGACACGGTCCATTCTATCGCTCCCACGATTCTGTAACTGCTAATATAGCTTGTGTATTATTCCCATGTTTCTCAAACTATGCTCCAAGAAATTAGTTCTACAAGTTGTATCATTTTAGAGGGGGAGGTGGAGGGAGATTTCAGGGTCAAAGAAATCTGGAGAGCACTGAGAGGAATGACATGAAGGGTTTCTTTTTCTATAGGGCTTCTGGGTACCTTTAAAATGCTTTGTATTTCTCTAGGGGGTAGGTATGGTCTGTAAGGTTTCTCAGGCTTGTTTGGCCTGGGGATAATTTTTCCTGGACCACCTCATCCTGTCTCATTGGGCTGGTGTTCATAAGATATTCAACGGGAGAAATTGGTTGATCAGTAAAATTTCTCAGGAACCTCTTTCAAAAGAATAACTCAAAAAAAAAATTAAATAAATAATAAATAAATAAATAAAAGAATAACTCAAGGCACTGTGGAATGGTCAGTATAGACATAGTAATGACACTAGAAATTGGATAACCCCAATCTGAAATAAGGAAACCTATCCATGTTACCAAAAGGGTTATATTAATTAGTTATTTCAGTGGCGGCTGAATTGAGCTCAGATTGTGTAGCTATGGGCTAAATACTGTGAGAGGCTCTTGTTGATATTGTTGTTAATACCACTGAATTTAAGGAAAGATTTAACATAGATCTGAAGTAAAGTAAGAGCCCTTGAGTAGCATAATGTATCCACCTGTGAATATTGGCAAAAGCACAGAACTCTCTTCAAATGGACATTGGATGATGAGCTTGAGATTCCCATGGGGCAGAGCTGACATCACAACTTATATGGAGATACAAATAACAAAACGAGAAAAATGGGAAGCTAGTACTTCACATTCTCTCTCTTCGAAGTTAGATGTCCAAAAGAGTCTTTGCCAATGTTGGGTAAATCAAATTCACAACTAAATGATCTAGCGTGTTCCAAGAAGGCTGCTGTTCTTTGTCATTGAGTGGGGGATTCATACACTGTGGACACCAGAACACTAGAGGCAGTAAAACGAGAGGTGATGGGGTGAGCTCTAGACCAGAAAGGGATTCAAACTCCACCGATAAGCCGTGTGATCTGAGCATGTTCACCATCCACATTCTCATTTTGTCACCTGTTAACGGGACTGATCATAAAGCCCACCTCATTGAGTTCTTGTGAATGTTAAATGAGCTGATGGTGACAAGCACTAGTTCTTGTGACCTCTAGAGTGTTGGTGATGGGGATATGGTGGTAATTTAGAAGGTGGCAGTGAGGACAGTGGGGTAAAGGCAGTCACGAGGAAGACGGTGAGGAAGGTGGTGGTGAGAAAGATGGCAGCAGTGAGTAAGACGATGGTATGATAAATGCTATCATTTCTCAAATTCAGAAGGCCAACCAAAATTCTTATTTAAAGGGCTGTCTTCCCTCCATGTTGAAAAGCTTCTATTTTCCTTTAAAGTGATCTACAAACCTGCCCCAACACTTCAAAGTACATGATTAAGACCCTCCCATGATTAAGCGAGACGTAATTCTGAAAGAGAGAGGGCAGAAACTGTAAAACTTATCACTGTGGGAAAAAGCAAAGACATCTGAGAGAAGCCTGTTAGGTGGAGAAGGGATGAGGACTCAGTTCAAAGATGGTCTCGGGTGTGGAAAAAGTCAAACAGGATGAACTCGGAAGAGAAAGTAACATGGACCTGTGATCCTGAAGCTGAAATAAATTTTTAGAGATAAAGGTCAGGGCCCAGTCATCCCAGAATGGAAACAGTGGTCATTCAAGGTTGAAAGTATCTAGAAACCTGTCCAAGAAGATGTTGTCTTATGTAAGTTTCTTCATGTACAAGGACATTTCTTAGGAAATTCATAGAAATATTAATCAAAGATTGTTGTCTTTTTTTAAATTTCTACTTTATATAATCTTTCATCTCCAGAAAAATTATTTTTTTTTATCTGTTTAAAAAAGGAGTTTCAGTTGGCCAAAAATTACAGACTGCAAATAGTGCGGTGTTAAATGAGATAGAGGTGTAGTTTCTGTCACATGAAAGTCTCTGGGTCAACAGTCCCAGGCCAACATGGCGAGACCATGATATTGTCAATTTACTGTGCTCCTCTTAACCTTTCTTCTCTGCCTTCCCCAAAGCTGCGTCATGGTACAGTAGGGTCACTGCAGTGCCAGCCATCATGTCCATGTAACAGAGAAAAAGGAGGAGGAAATGAGAAAGGCAAAGGAGAACCTGTCACCTAAGTAAAACGTCATCTAAAGGACTTCCCCAGAAAGTCAAATGACATCTACTTGAGTCTTCTCAGCCTTCTTTATCTGTAAGGGAGATTAAGAAACAACTCCAGCTATCTATAATATAGAGGTTGGTGCTGAGGAAGGAGATGTTGTATTCTTAAAGTTATTTTAAACAGCAAGTAGTGCATACTGAGATCATTTGTTCCCCTGTGAGCATTCACACTGACTGTAATCTTGCTGAAAAGTGAAGCCCACACCTCTTTTATTCTCTGTTGCATTTCCAGTTGGCACTCAAAAATCCAGTACCTGCTGAATGTTTCCTGAAGATAATTTTAACTTGAGAACAGTGTCCTTGGGTGTGAGGAACCAAGTGCTGTAAATTGTTACTGATATATGAAATCAATCTTAGTCATTGATTTTCATGAAAATTTGGGTTAGAAGCACTAGTCTCCTTATGGAGAGTCTTCTGTGAGTTTTCCTAATAGTTTTTACACATGGCTTTAACTGTTACTGTTTACCTGTTAGTTGTGGCTTTTCTAGATTAGGTATTTGGAAATGACTTTAGGAAATATAGGTAAACTCTCCAAACCCAGAGTTTGAATTATGGTTGAGAATCTCAGTCCCATTTAGAGCAAAAGGACTTGTCCATTTCTCTCTCTAAATATTTTTAAAGAAAATATGTGTTATTTGTTCCTGTAGCATAGTTAATGTTCAACAAATATTTTCACATAAACCCCAGGATTGGGGGATTAATTAAATCACTATTACTTTTAAAAGAATGTGTTTGCAAATAATTATAAGATTTTTAAATGTTTTCATTCATTTATTCTATCAATTGATTTTCAA
Organism: Cervus canadensis; assembly: GCF_019320065.1. Classification (NCBI taxonomy): domain Eukaryota; kingdom Metazoa; phylum Chordata; class Mammalia; order Artiodactyla; family Cervidae; genus Cervus; species Cervus canadensis. Next base: position 55,111,135 of record NC_057403.1, on the reverse strand, counting down.
GTTTTACCTTAAAATGAAAATTGGTAAGGAAGACTTAATAACTTAGGAATTTTTTTTGGCCTACTTGATGAATTCTTTTTAAGGTAAATATTTTAATGTTCAAACTATAATAGTACAATACCTGTAATAAAAATGGTGTAAAAAAACTTAAAAGGCCCTGTTTTTCTGGAAACTGAGAGATGAGTAAATGATCCAGTTTTCATAAACGGGTAAAGATAAATGGCGTAAGCTGGGAGTCAGCACGTTGAAACTGAGTCACCAGCAGATACTTGCTTTAAGTTATCAAGAGGGTACTGGGGTCCAGTCTATAATTCATAAAAGTCAGTGTCAGGCCTTGAAGGACTTTGATGCTTCAGGAGTCTTATCTTTTCTTTGCAATACTGGCTTTCATAATAAAAATATTGTATTGCTTATTTACTAATTAGCTGCCTAATTCACCCCATAATACTTTTTCCTCTTACATGTTTAACTGAAAACTCTGTGGTCTCTTCTTTATGTAATAATTATGTAAAGACATTTTCTACAGAAGGGGGACAATAAGTCTAGTCTTTTCTCTAGTAGGGTTGATAGAAGCTTGCTCTGTATTGTTGAGAGTTTAGAAATATTTTTTCACCTTTACTACATTATTGGAAAACTCATGTGAAATTGAGGAATTGTGGTTATATATAAGAACATCTCTATCAAGTTTCTATCATATAGATAGATATATAGCTCTGCAGTGTCAAATGTTCTTGTATAAAGACCAATCTTTAAACTGATGACACTTGTAATCATGTCACCCACATCTTTGTTTTGAGGCAGTTTAAGATTTTTGTATGTTGCTATTGCAGGTAAATCACAAGAAATTTAAATCTCTACCAATATGTTCATTTTGACTCACTGCATCTTCATTTGTAAGTTTATTAATCAAGGAGCTATTTTATTTATCACATTAGAACTTTACTTTTTCCTCTAAATGAAATATTTGAAGCAAGATGTCAGGATAACATCAATGTACACACAGAAATCCCTTGCATTCCTATGCACTAACAATGAGAAAACAGAAAGAGAAATTAAGGAAACAATTCCACTCACCATTGTGATGAAAAGAATAAAATACTTAGGAATAAATCTACCTAAAGAAACAAAAGACCTATGTATAGAAAACTAAAACACTGATGAAATAAATCAAAGATGACACAAATAGATGGAGAAATATCCATGTTCGTGGATCAGAAGAATCATTATAGTGAAAATGAGTGTACTAACCAAAGCAATCTATAGATTCAATGCAATCCCTATCAAGATACCAACAGTATTTTTCACAGAACTAGAACAAATAATTTCAAAAATGTGTATGGAAATACAAAAAACCTCAAATAGCCAAAGCAATCTTGAGAAAGAAGAATGAAACTGGAGGAGTCCACCTGCCTGACTTCAGACTATACTACAAAGCCACAGTCATCAAGACAGTATGTTACTGGCACAAGGACAGAAATATAGATCAATGGAACAGAATAGAAAGCCCAGAGATAAATCCACGAACCTATGAACACCTTATCTTCGACAAAGGAGGCAAGAATATACAATGGAGAAAAGACAATCTCTTTAACAAGGGGTGCTGGGAAAACTGGTCAACCACCTGTAAAAAAAAAATGGAACTAGAACACTTTCTAACACCATACACAAAAATAAACTCAAAATGGATTAGAGATCTAGATGTAAGACCTGAAACTATAAAACTCCTAGAGGAAAACATAGGCAGAACACTCTCTGATATAAATCACAGCAGGATCCTCTATGACCCACCTCCCAGAGTCATGGAAATAAAAGCAAAAATAAACAAATGGGACCTAATTAAACTTAAAAGCTTCTGCACAATGAAGGAAACTATAAGCAGGGTGAAAAGACAGCCTTCAGAATGGGAGAAAATAATAGCAAATGAAGCAACTGACAAAGAATTAATCTAAAAAATATACAAGCAGCTCTTACAGCTCAATACCAGAAAAATAAATGACCCAATCAAAAAATGGGCCAAGGAACTAAACATACATTTTTCCAAAGAAGACATACAGATGGCTAACAAACACATGAAAAGATGCTCAACATCACTCATTATCAGAAAAATGCAAATCAAAACCACAATGAGGTACCATCTCACACTGGTCAGAATGGCTGCTATCAAAAAGTCTACAAACAGTAAATGCTGGAGAGGGTGTGGAGAAAAGGGTACCCTCTTACACTGTTGGTGGGAATGCAAACTACTACAGTCACTATGGAGAACAGTGTGGAGATTCCTTAAAAAACTGGATATAGAACTGCCATATGACCCAGCAATCCCACTGCTATGCATACACACCAAAGAAACCAGAATTGAAAGAGACAGGTATACCCCATCATTCATTGCAGCACTATTTACAGTAGCTAGGACACAGAAGCAACCTAGATGTCCATCGGCAGACGAATAAGCTGTGGTACATATACACCGTGGAATATTACTCAGCAATTAAAAAGAATGCATTTGAATCAGTTCTAATGAGGTGGATGAAACTGGAACCTATTATACAGAGTGAAGTAAGTCAGAAAAAAAAAAACACCAATACAGTATATTAATGCATATATATGGAATTTAGAAAGATGGTAATGATGACCCTATATGCGAGACAGCAAAAAAGACACAGATATAAAGAACAGACTTTTGGACTCTGTGGGAGAAGGTGAGGGTGGGATGATCTGAGAGAATAGCACTGAAACATGTGTATTACCATATGTGAAATAGATAACCAGTCCAGGTTCAGTGTATGAGACAGGGCACTCAAAGCCAGTGCTCTGGGACAACCCAGGGGGATGGGAGGGGGAGGGAGGTGGGAGGGGGTCAGGATGGGGGACACATGTACACCCATGGCTGATTCATGTCAATGTGTGGCAAAAACCACCACAATATTGTAAAGTAATTAGCCTCCAATTAAAATAAATTAATTAATTTTTTAAAAGATTTTTGTATGTTGGTATTGCAGGTAAATGACAAGAAATGTAAATCTCTACCAGTGTGTTCATTTTGAATCACTGCTCTTCATTTTTAAGTTTATTAATCAAGGAACTATTTTATTTATCACATTAGAAATTCACTTTTTCCTCTAAATAAAATAACTGAAGCAAGATGTCAGGATAACATCAATGTACACTATTCCTTAACTTTATCATTTTTGCTTTCTGTAAACCAACAAGAGTAAGACAAGGATGACTTTAAATCGGTCTAGGATTGAGTTAGTTCATCGTTGAGTTTCAGTCTTGTGTGAGGGCTATCATGGTTTTTCTTACTCTTAGGTACAGCCTCTCTGGAATTCTAACTGAAATATGGATACTTTTTACAAGGGCTTTTCCATCTTGGACACCCAGAATTTCAGTGGCCTTGTCAGCCCCATGAGACTGTTGAAAGCTCTGCTCAGCTTCCTGGTCTCATAGAAGCACTTTCTACTCAAATTCTTAGCCTCTTGCCCCTGTGCCCTTATACTCTTACTCTGCCTTGAGAGTAAAAGCTCCATGAAGTATTGGCTTTACTTCAGTTAACTTCCCTTCACAGCAGGATCCTGGATTCTCAAGTTCCAGCTGCCTTGGTAGCTCTCTAGTGCTTTCAGATAGGTTGTGGGGAGAGGGTGTGTAAAACTCTGTATGCTTGAGCTATCCTAGATTTGAGGGGTGGTCTAGAAGAAGCTTGCCCCAGTCACTATAAACAGAGAAAAATGTGGATTAGCCTTTTACTCTGGATTATTAGGGAAAGGCAGTAGATGCTGTGTGTATGGAGTCCACTGTAGCACAAAACATCATAATATATTCATTAAAAATGTGGGTGGAAGAAATAGAATTAAATGTTCTGACAGTATTCACCCCATCTCATACCCCTTTGCTTCATAATCAATTCATTTTGCTGAAAAGATTAAAAACTTTGTGTCTCCTCCGAAGGAAACTGAACTACATCATTAGGGGCAGCCTATGTTTTCCTGTTCCTTCACTCTTGAGTTGATATGAATATCTGAGTTTTCTGAACTCTTTCATTTGTTCTTGGTAGCTTGATGGCCCCAGGTATAAAGCTAGTAAATGTAAATTGTGTGTCATCTTTTACCAAAAATCTAATTGACGTGAATATATTTGCCCACTCCCCCAGGATTCCATGCAATATATTTGAGTGCTTTAAATAAAACTCTCTTACTTCCAGGCTTCCCTGGTGGCACTAGTGGTAAGGAATCTGCCTGCCAATGCAGGAGACACAGGTCTTATCCCTGGGTCAGGAAGATCCCCTGGAGAAGGAAACGGCAACCCACTCCAAGATTCTTGCCTGGGAAATCCCATGGACAGAGGAACCTGGTGGGCTATAGTCCATGGGGTCACAAAGAGTCAGACACGACTGAGTGATGAAAAAACTCCTACTTCTGTAAGAGTTTATTTCCCTTCGGAGAGCCTTTTAAATTCAGAGGTGGCTATGGCTAAACACTGACCACATAATTACACATTCTGCTTGCTCAACAGTGATTAATCCAGAAAGTCAATCACGTATTTCTTAGAACATCGAACCCATTTCAATTATCTGACTCAAGTGACTTTTCTGGAAGGTGGAGTGCAAGACATTTTAACAACCAGATAAATCTTTAAAGATGATTAAATGTTATTTCAAATAGTCTGGACTCCCTCGTCCCATGAAGCTTTTTATAGCTATTATGGTGAAATATGTGATACATTTTGCTGTGATGCTGTGAAATAACATAGCTGACAGTTTTCTGTGTGGCTGAAGTTTTAAATAAAACCAAACATACATTACTGGGATCTTTATCCCGTGCTTTGTGTGGCAGCTGGGGGCCTCCCAACACATACAGAAATGGAATATTTGGAGAGAATAGAACAGTGTGACTTCATGATATAGATGCCACCAGGCCCCAACTGTGCAAACAGTCACCTCACTCCTGATGACATCAGTTCCTTGTCCACCTCTGTGCAGATCCAACATCTTGTCCAAGGAACTCTGGAGCCCTTGATGGCAAATCACATTCCCAACTTGCCATCTCATAACTGAAGAAGGGTTAGTTGCAAAACAGCCAACACCCACAACCCCATTTAGCTTCATTAGGAAGGGGTGAGTTCACTGCTTTCTTCTCCTGCACCAAGGCTGTTAAAAAAAAAAAAAAAAAAAAAGCATGAAATCATCAGTTATCTCCTAGTGTTCAAATTTCAGAGGTACTTGAAACAGCAGGTCTGCAGCTGAATTTGTTGACTAAAAGAGAGTGAAGGGAAATGTTTGTTCAAATATAAGCAGTGCTCTATAAATAGAAGCCATCATGCAAACAAGATTCTTCCAGCTAAAGAAAAGGAAGGTGGTGTGTGCTCTCCCGGATTTAATTGTTCAGTGACAGCAGGGTGAGAAATCTTGCATTGTTGAAAACGCCCAAGTCAATTATACACAGTGTTTGTGATGTCAAAACACCTGGATTTGTTAAAGTGAAAAAATGTAATCTACCATGTGGCTGGTTCTTCAAGCCTGCTGTAAAGGTAGACCAGACAGCCAGATGATTTATTGCATTAATCACTCCTTCATGATTATATTCATGATGTGTTGATCCCCATCTCTCCTGTGTGAACCTCTATGCAAATCCTGTGCCTTTGCGAACCCTCTGGTTACACTCAGAGGGTCAGCAGCAACTCAGTGGCAATAAAAGCAGTTTTTTCACTACAGCTGGCAGAGTCTCACCACGGAGCCACTCTATGGCACGGGGGCCTCTGAAGATTCCATCCATCTGCTTCTGCTCAAAGACAATATCCTCACACAAAGAGCAACAACCACAGAGCTGTACAACATCAATTTTTTTTAACTCTGAATGTAATATTACTACACCTCAAAATGCAGCTTGCAGAATGAGAACGCAAGAGTTCAAAAATAGAAAGTCAAGAGCAACCCAAAGGAGATGAATTACCCGCGCCCACACTGCACCTGGAAACCATTTTGCACTGAACAGTGTTAGAAAGAAGAGCACCGGGTCTTAGCCTGGATGGTTTTAAACGAGGTCTACTTGGTTACCACCTACCTCCCCCTCAGACCACGCCGAAGTTCTAGTTATCCCCTCAACCTGCCAAGCTTTAAGATGCCTCCGTGTTGCTGCGCATCCCTTCTCCCTGGAATGCCTTTCTCTTCTTTCACACCTGGAAAACTCCAGTGTACCCTTTTTATAAATTCCCAAGTTATAAATCCCTTAGGCAGCTTGCTGCTTCTCCCTTTTTGTTGCTACACATGCTGCACATCCGCCAGCTCAGGCTTATCACGTTGCCTTTGAGTCGTGTATTCCTCCTGTATCTCCCTAAATGCCACTAGGATGCTTTCATATTTAGGGACATGTCTTTTCCATGTCGCCTCTAGGACTCAACACAGGGACCACATCAAAAGTTTAGCTGGAGGTGTAATTATTATTCATGCAGTAAATCCTCATTACTGCCTGTTGTGTCTCAGCTTCTAATATACTATCAAATATAATTACAGTTTCTTATCATATTGTTACCTGTACACCATCATATGTTACATAATATCCTGTTACATAGCCTATTCTTTTATAATATGTATATATCCTAATATGTACATATTTTATTCCAATAGTGTAGAATATTCACATTCTAAACTGCTATACAATTAAGTTATTTATTCTCTTATTGTCACTCTCCGCAAATTAGAACATAAGCTCCATGAGAAAAGGAACTTTGTCCCTTTTGCTCCCTGCTCTGGCCCCAGCAGCCATTCTTGGAACATAACCAAACAACAGGTGAATGAGTGAATAAATTATAGATGTTGGATGGTGAGCAACAGAGGCAATTGGAAAGGTAGACAGTGATAGTGCTGAAAGGGGCTTTAGAGAGAATCTCATCCAGCCTGCGGTTTTGGATACTAGGGAGGCTGCTCAAGGCTGATTGCAGATCTCAGGCCAGTCTCGTTGTGGCAAAGAATACTGCTGCTGGTGAAAAACCCAGGCCCCACAGTAGCACAGAGTCGTGAGGGACCCTACGGTGTGTCATTTTACTGGGGTGCAGAGAGAGCCCAGAGGGCTGGAGTTAAAATCGTTTCTCAAGTAAATAAACGGATCTACATAAACTGCAGAGAGCCCTAAATCTACTACCCTGCCAGTCAAGTAAAAAAAAAAGAGAGAGAGACATAAAGAAAAGAAAAAAAAGTCAGCATTAATAAATAATACATAAAGGAATTGTTAGAGTAGAGACAGGCTCAACATTTGCTGAGAACTTAAAAACAAGGAAGAAAATATTTCACAGCCCAAGTTCTGTATAGGTTCATTCTTCTAAGTGGGCTTTAACAAAATAATCCAGAATTTATTTTAATATATTCATTTGTTTCCAAACTAAAACCTATTTCAGTTACAGGCTGAGTATCAGTTTTCCCGGTATTGGCAGCATTTTGTTTTGCTGTCCATCTGCCCAGATCTGAGAAGACAGGAATTTATGACAAGTATCTTTTTCAGCCTGTCTTACCTGAATGTATATATTGCATATCATAACATTAGACTGTTGCCTTCCAAAATGCATTCATTCATTCATTTTTTCCAGAAATCAGTGGTTTATTAGAAAGTTCCTTTTCCTAATTTTATAGCATATATACATAATATATATTAAAATATATATATATCATATATATATGTGATATGTATCACATATCACATAATCACATAATAGCATATGTGATAAAGTTAAATACAATCTGTCGTGCTTGTAAGTAAAGATAGGTTATTTTGTTTTTCCTTTTTTTTTTCAGTTTTAAAATGACTTTTCTGGAAATTAAAGGGAATTCTGCTTCCAGGAAGGTGGAGAAGCCACCAGAGTATGTCTCAGTCTACACGCTGATGGGAAATAGCACGGAATGTTAATGCTGTGCTACTTGGATACTCACATGGGCTGAACTCATTCATTATGCCCACAGCAGGAAACCGGCATTAGTGGACACTGATCGAGTAGTTTTTAAGCTAATGAAGCCCTTCCACAGTCCAGTCACTTTCCCACCTACCACCCGGACAGTCCAGTGAAGAGGGTCTGGTTCTCACCCCAGGGCAGGTGAGAAAGCTGAGGCTAGGCGGGCTGATTCCTCCTCCAGGTCACCGGGGGACTAGATGTTGAGATGCTGAACTTTGGGTCACTTTCTTCCTTGCAAATTCAGAGATGTCTTTCCTTAGTAAGTGTTCCATCAATTAAGGCAAATGTGTGATGAGCTTTTATCAAAGGCAACACTGGTCATTGTGACAGAAGTTCTGTCTAACACTTCCTGGACATGCTCCTGCATCCTCTTTGTCATTAAACAAACTTCTAAAAGCTAGTGCAAACATCTGAAAGTGCTTGCTTTGGGCCAGGCCGTGTCCAAGAGTCTTACATACACTCCATTTTTCACTCCTGCTGCCAACTCTGAGACTCTCATTGTAATACCCATTTAGTGGATGTGGAGACTGAGGCTCAGAGAGCTGAAGAACTTGCCCAGAGTCTAGGCCCCATGCTCTCAACCCCGCACTAAGCTGTTTCTGCACTGTGAGGGGTTAACAACCCGCCCCCACAGTGCCTGCGGACCCCATCCTCAGAGAAAGCGCTTCTGCTGGCTTCAGCCACAGCTGTTATGTTCCTGTTCTGTGCGCTTGCCCTTCCGTCAGCTCTCCAGGATTCCTGGTCAGGGCTGTTCCTCAGGGAACATTGATCCAGTTTTTTTCTTTACACTTGTGCACTGGGAGCTTGCTGAAAATGCCAGGGGTATAACCTCCAATCTCAGCTCTACTTGAACTTCTCCAACGTTAGCTCACAGCCTCCTGCCCTCCTGTTGCCTCAGCTGCCTCTCCGTTCCAGTCAGGACAGTGTGTGATGCGAGCCCTGGACACAACTGTAACACACACGCATTTCTCTCCTGCGCTCACCAGGACGAGTCTAAGCTACTCCTTCTCACTCTGCAGCTTCTTCAAATTAAAAAGAGGGGAGGGTGGGTTTTTTAATAGCCAGTGAATTTGGTTAGTGGTCTTATAGCTTTATTTTGACGGGTCTAGTGGGCAAATAATCATTTTTTAGAGCAAAGAGTAAATGAAAAACGTCTTCATCCAGAAAACCAAAATTTTTAAGCTAACAGTGATTAAGTGCTTATATGTGGGAGATACTATTCTAAGGGCTTCAGGCATCTTAACTCATTTAATTCTCATAGCAGAGGTACAGGAATGCTGGAAACACGCCACGGTTACAGGCTCCATGCAGGACTACTCACTCCAGGTGTCTGGTCCCAGAGCGCTGCACTAGACTCACCTCTGAGACTCTCCACAGTGTTCTGGTTCTGTGGGATTCAGAAGTGAGAGAAGCCAGACCCCTGACACACTGCTCTCCTACTCATTTCTCAACAACCAAATCCAGCGCCATATGTTGAACGCAGCAACATTTTTGGAAATACGCTGACATTTCCCTTTTATGTACCTCCACGTGCATATCTAATTCAAAATCTGCCTGCACCATTGTCAATGGCTCATAGTGGTACACTAATTATTAGATTTCTCAATTGAAATCCAGGTTTTATTCACTGGAGAATTCGGGCAAAAGCCTATAAAGCAAGAAAAACTTTGGTTCATTAGCTAGGGTCATTTTTATACTAGTCTGCTATCTCCGATAACAATTTTTAGATCTTTTAAATTTATGACTGTCGTTACTGCAGCTCCATGATCATTAATGAGATAATGTGCTTCTCCAAGTTCACAAATCTTTGTGCACTTGATATATTTGTTCTGACTTAGCAGGGTCGAAAGTGGCCTCGACTTTCATTCATGCACTCACCACGTGCTTGGCCAACACAGGTGGTGAGCTGAAGGCTGGAGAGTTAAGGAAGATGGGCAAGCCCTTGTCTGCCTGCGGCTGAGCAGGAGGTCAGGCTCCCACAGATATCCCAGGCAGACTTAACTGGCTCTCTTCGACCAGCGTTTTGTTCCTGCCCCAGCCATGGCACCCTTCCCAGTGTGTATGGGATCGGCATTGCAGGTATCCGTCTGGGCCTCCTCCAGACTCGAGCTCCCCAAGGGCAGACAGGGCTTCACTTGTCACCGTCTTCCCCTTCGGTCATAGAACAGTGTATGCAGAGGGAGCACAAAGAATATTTGTTGTATTAAATCAAATCAATAAACAGCGCTCTTGGCCTGCCCGGCAGCTCTGCAAATAGAAACAGATGCCTTTGCTGATCACCCCTGGTTGAATGATTTAACATAGGTTCAGTTCAGCACTGTAAGTCTGTATATCAGAGCTGGAACCAGTTAGCTGTCTGGTTTGTAACAGCCAAGCACTGGCCTCCCACAGCACTCAGGGGAAAGCTTCAACAAACCGCAGTAAACTGAACTGACCGCTTGTACCAGCCTCACATAGGAATGGTCAAAGTATCTCTTTTCCTTCAGTTCTGGGAAATTGAAAAGACAAGTCAGTTTGAGGAGGACTGAGGCTAGATGCTCACTCTTCCTCAAGAAAATCTGCTTTTAATTTCTGCAGAGTTTAAGATCCTCTGCCTGTTCTCATTTTGTAGTTGAAGGCAGAAACCCACTTTGAACCAACATGAGTGAATCCTGGAAGGCATTGGTCATCATCCCTGGGGAAGAAAGGCATTGGTCCTCATCAGTAGAGAATGCACTGTACTCCTCCCTGGGGAAGTCTAAAGGCTTCCAGAGAGGGCCGTCTCCAGGGTTTGGGCAGCATCATTGGAATGCTATCCATGTGCCACTCTGTCTCTCAGCTCCGCTCGTCTGTCTATGTTGGCTTATGTACAGAGGAACATGTACAGAGAACATGTACCCTGTTCCTCAGAACCAAACACAAATTTCATGGGAAGGCTTCGATTGGTTGTATTGGGTCGCAAGGTTAGACAGACGCTGAGTGCCAGGGAATGATGAGATGATTGGCCCATCCAAGGTCACCTGCCCATTTCTGAAGAAGTGAAGTGAGGCCTGTGATTGACAGCACCAGTGTAACCCCACAGGATGGGGTAGGATTGCTCCCCAAAGAAAGGGGTGCCCTCAGATGGAAGCCACACTTTCCATCCTCACGGAACCTGCTGGAGAGAGAAGGAGCTTAGCCCAGGGGTGGCCAGCAGGGCTGCACTGGGCCGCCTAGCCCTGGCCCTTGTGAGAGCTGACTGAGTGCATATCTTCCCAATTCTGTGTGCAGTGGCATCACGTCGGTGGCTTGAATCAGCCAGAGTGGGGGCACAAGCTACAAATCCGGGCTTTCGCCCCCCGAAGAGTCAGTTGTTAAGTGTTCACTAGTACATTGCTAGGTATAAAGTAAAATCATGCTTCCCCACCTACTGTTGTTGTTTAGCTGCTCAGTCGTGTCTTGACTCTTTGCAACCCCATGGACTGTAGCCCACTGAGCTCCTCTGTCCATGGGGTTCTCCAGGCAAAAATACTGGAGTGGGTTACCATTTCCTCCTCCAGGGAATCTTTCTGACCCAGGGATCTAACTCACATCTCCTGCATCTCCTCCATTGGCAGGCAGAGTCCTTACTGGTGAGCCACCAAGGAAGCTCTTCCCCACCTAAATATAAATAAAATTTGTGTGTGTGTGTGTACTTTAAGTCAAAACAATGAGGCCCTTGTGTTCCCTTCAAATATCCATGGTCCCAGGAGATGCTTAATTCTTCTAGATTGGTTTACCAGTTCTGAAGCCCCTGACGCACCTGTTTAAAGGATGGCCCAGTCACACGTGACCTGTGCAAGAGGCCCTCATTGCGTATTTTTTGCAGATTTGTACTCTCCACCTCCCCTGCCCACTGCCCCTCATGCCAGTGACTATGACTAACAAGTCTATTACCTGGCTTCATGGTGATGGGACCATTCGCTTCTTCTGCCCCTCTTGGGATTTGGTATATACCTCTCAGACCTGCAGGCTTCCCTGTGGCTCAGATGGTAAAGTGTCTGCCCACAATGCAGGAGACCCGGGTTTGATCCCTGGGTTGGGAAGATTCCCTGGAGAAGGAAATGGCAACCCACTCCGGTATTCTTGCCTGGGAGATCCCATGGACAGAAGACCCTGGTAGGCTACAGTCCATAGGGGTTGCAAAGAGATGGACATGACTGAGTGACTTCACTTTTCTTTTTCTCAGACCTGTAGAGAATAAGGTTTTTTGCCTTTTGCAATTTCTGTCATTCATGTTCTCCCCCTGTTTTGCCTCAGAACAGTGGGGGTGGTCCTCCACAAGTACTGGGCTGGAGCACTGCAGAAAGAGTCGAGTCCATCGCTCCCTTCAGGCCAGCCCACACCTGTAGGTGAGCTGCAGGGTGGCAGGAGACACACGTGTGTGAGGAGGGTGGGGCAGAAAGTGCAGCATTCCAGAGCCAGGCTAGAAGAGGGCCTCGGTCTCACAACAGCTCTGCCCCAGCTGAAGTGCCAGGGAGCACGGCTGTTTCCTATTCCTGGGCTTTCTTTATTTAAAGCATATTTTATTGCAGAGTTAGTTTCGCAGACTTTCATGAGCACAAGAATCACCCGGAGATCTTGTTAAAATGCAGCTTCTGATTTAGGAGGTCTAGGATGGGCAAAGAGAGGCTTCCTTTCTTTTACTGTTTGTTTGCTTGTTTTTCCTGTTTGTTTGTTGTTTCTTTTATTGTTTGTTTGTTTTATTGTTTCCTTGTTTGTTTTCCAAACTGTGCTGCACACTTTGCAGGATCTTAGTTCTCCAACCAGGGATTGTACCCAGGGCCCTAGGCAGTGAAAGCAAGGTATACTACTAACCACTGAACAGCCAGGGAATTCCCGTTCCTAGGCTTTTTAAATTTCTTTTGTTGATTTTGCCACATAGCATGTGGCTGTCTCCTATTCTTCATCCTTGTGACTGCTTTGAGGCCACACTCATCGCCAGAGGCCCAAGACAACTGCCAGCCATCTGGACGTGTTAAGACACAGACCTGTCCTGGGGCCTTCCTGGGGACAGCGTGGCTGTACTTGTGTTGCTGGGATATTGCATGGAATAGATACAGAGATGAGGGATCTGAAAGTACTTAGAAGGTGGTTGACTCTAGGGCATGCCATGTGCATAGTATGAGCCAGGCCCTGTGATGGGGAGTGTAAAGGTGAGTGAATCTGCAGATGATAGTTGAATGTAAGTCATAAACATGGAGTTTCCTAACCTGGGAGGAGTAGAGGGCCTTCCATTCTTTCTATTTAATTCATAGCACCCCCTTTTGCTGCTTGCTTGGTGGTTGGCTTGAGCCCTCTCTGCTCTCTTCAAAGCTCCCTCTGTCCCATCTCTCTTCCTCAGCTGCTGACGTTGTCCCGTTTCCAATTCACAGGAGATCCCACTGGAGGAGGCAGCAGAGCCGTCCTCAAGAGTAGACCCTCGATCCAGACCCTGTCAAAACCCTTTAAAACATGTTTTCATTGGTCCAGTAAATTATCCTTTCAGAAACGCAGCCTAAGAAAGTAGACATCAGTCAGCACAAGTGTATAAAAACAATTCCCAGAAGCTCGCTGACCTGCCTAGTTTCAATTCTAGGCTTGGTTAACAAAACATCTTAATTACAGAACTCTCTGGGGTCTCTATCTGCCTCCATCTGGCCAACCCCCCACCTTCTTCCTGCCTGTGGGAAACATGGATTTTTTTTGCCTTTGTCCCACCTCTGTTCTGTCTCCTGGATGAGTCACACCCCAGGCCCCTCATCCATGTGACTTCCTGAGATAATAATGTAGGTTCCCACAAACCCGAGAAGAATGTCTTACCTTTTTGGGCAAAAACTGACGTAAGACAAAAACTAATTGCCCTCAGTTCTAAGACTAAACAGAACCTCTGCACAATCTATATTTTTTAATCTACAAGGTTATGGGCTAAAGTGTGCCGTCTACATCCGTTCAGTATTTCATTGAGAGGCGAATAGCATATACTTGAGGAGGCCTGGAGATTTGGCCAGCTGCACCTGTGTCATCCATGCCAGGCAGCACAACCAAATTTTTTTGTACCTCTTTCCCACCTGAAAACTTGGAGGCTGATTTGTAAAATGAAATTGAAATTGCGTAGTCCGTCTAAAAGCTTTCTATGGGTTTAATACCTATTTCTGGAGAAAGTTTAATGACACTTCTAGGTTTCGAAGTCAGCAGGAAACCTACAGTGAGGACTGTTGTATTTTCTCCAGTATCAAGCATAGGGCTCACATGTAATAAGAAACTCAATACTATTTGCAGAATGAGTAAAATTTCATGGCAACAGGTAATTGCTGGCCTATAAAAGTTCTCTTCCTTATGTTTCTACTATTGAGTAAAAATGATTTTTGTGTGTATAACAGGCCAGACTCATTTCAAATGAAAATATTCATCTACAATTGCTCTTGTACATGAAGCACCAAGTTCAAGGCAGAAATAGCAAAGCCGGTTAACCATATTTTTCATACCTGCACAATTTACCTAAATAGAGATTGCCCAAGGAAGTTCCATCAGCAGTCTGAAAACTTTCTCCTAAGATTTAAAAATATATATTTTATGGTCAAGATGCTGCAGGATCCTCCCAGGACTAATTCATATCTGGCCAAGAAAAATTGCATTTTCCCATTTACATTCCAAAGTCTGAACTTTTATTTTATAAATGAATTTTCCCTCCAATTCAGAAACCACTGGCTGCATTACAAATTTTAATGCTACTATTATAGGACCATAATTTTAAAAACCCAGGGTTCTCCAAGGGCCCCAGCAGCATGCCATCTCTCCACTTTATTAAAATGAATGAACAGATGTACAATTTATTTCTACCAAGCTATCATCTAAATTCATAAGCTATTTCTCATGTGTCTGAAATCCACGTTGGTTTCCCATTTTCTTTGCCTTAGAAAAAAAATTACACTCCCTCATTTATCACTCTGGGGACATAAACGCGAAGTCTACTCTCCACTTCATTCACTTTAGACTAATATCCTCAGCACAATTTAAATCCCATCTCTTCAAGGCTATTCAATGCGAGTGAGGCAGTGGAACAACCAAGCCTCCAAATGGAAAACTCCTTGGCCATCTAGGTGCAAGACTGACAAGCTGAGTCACGTGAGCCGAAGGAGAGGGCTTTGCAACATGCCTTGACTCCGCTGAGATAGACTGGTCTACTAGTCTATGACAGTGTCAGTAACCGAAATGTATTTTAGCTTCTATCTTTATAGAACCCTCAGATCACCCTTATTTCCCGTGCACTGACTGTTGTCTGACTGACCGAGGGAGGCAATTATAGCTGCATCGCTTGTTAATGGATGTTTTGCCAAGATCTGAAGACCCACTTGTTGATCTCAGATGTCCTTTAGATCCCTGTGCAGCCGTTTTTCTGGCTGTGTGAGCTTAGATGTATTACTTAACCTCTCTGAGATCTGATTCATTTAGCA
The DNA here is from genome assembly GCF_019320065.1 of Cervus canadensis. Taxonomy (NCBI): domain Eukaryota; kingdom Metazoa; phylum Chordata; class Mammalia; order Artiodactyla; family Cervidae; genus Cervus; species Cervus canadensis. The sequence continues at coordinate 55,095,770 of NC_057403.1, read as the reverse complement.
ATAAAATGGAGATAAGTGTACCCACCTTGTAATAAGGATGAAATGGCATAGAGCATTTCAAAGTCAAGGCCAACAATAGATGGCGAGCACAGTGGCAGGCGTGTGGCTCGATAAAGGGGCCATTGTGAGGATGATAGCATCCCAGAGACATATCCCTGCCCCCGTAACAGTTGGGTCGAAGTTACAGAGTGTCCCTTCACCCGCTGCCCTCAGTCTTGAATTTGCTGGCGTGGTTCAAGGGAAAAGGAAGGGAGGCATTTTGTAGCCAGCAAATGCAATCAATGAGTGTAGGCTGGAAAGGATACAGAATGAAGCCCTCAGGTTATCTGACAGAAGTCTGCTCCCCGAAGAATTCTATTTATGAGATTCTGCCATAACTGGGCAGTAAAACTAGCCTGAGTTTGTAGGTTGGCATGGAAATCTGCCCTGCATCCATAAATGCATCTCAGGTTTAGGGCTTTAATAAGATTCTGAGTGTCTCTTTTTTCTTTCCATGGCCCTGATGCCTGGAGAAAAACATCCTATTAACTTCATTTGCTGGAGCTCTATGACCATCCTGTAATTTCACCCATGGCTTGTCTTTTTCCCATGTAACATTCTGACAGGGGGCAGGGATGTGGGGAGGCTGGTTCTCCTGGTGTCTGGAAGACTGGCATAAAAATGATGAAGTTCTTTCATTTAGCAGAGACACAGCTTCACGTGGACAATGTCAACAGGGCAAGCTCCCCAAAGAGCAGTAACAGAGGGTGGGAAAGAGGAAAGTGACACCAGGAGGAGCCGTGGCAGTGGCATTTGTCAGCATCCATATGATGAAGTATTGTTGTGGGGGCCAGCTCCTGGCAGAGCTCTATCGGTGCGCTATGTGTAGCCCCCTCATTAAAGCGGCCGTGTTGCCTGCCACCAATGAGTTTGTAGGGCCCCAGACCATTCCTTCATCTTCGCTTGACCAAACCATGTGTCAAGGTCATGGACTCTAGACAACCCCCGACAAGAAGATTTAAGGGTATCATTCTCCAACGGGACAGAGTAATAAGGTAAACTGGTCCTTATGTCGAGTCTGCTTTGGGGTTTTGAAATTCCAGCAGGGAAGCAAATGCCACAGTCAGCAATGTGGTCAAGACTATAGAATGTTTAAAATAATGACCCTATTCTGTCTCAGAAGATGGAAACCAAGGAGGAGACCAGGTCGGGGAGGGGCTTCCTCTGCCAGGTTCCCAGCTGGCCCTCTGTTCACACTGTTGGTTTGACTAAGAGGGCCGCTTTCATTACTCCCAAATCCCAGTTCCATTCTGGGTCCTTTTATTCACAAGGCAGGGTGGAGTGATGTGCAGAGATTGGTCACCTGCGGGGATCAGATGACTAAGCTTCAGTTCCATCTCCCCTTCGCCAGACCTTGGATATTTCATGAGTTCCTTAGTTCTTTTGACCTCAGTTTCCTCACCTGTAAAATGGAGGTGTTGATGACAGTGGCCAGCAGCTTCTGCACAGGACAGGTTCAGGAGGTTAAATAAAGCGCAAAGTTACAGCTGGTCCACTGAGGAACTGGCATCCAGTCAAGCAGATTAGAAATTATCCTCAAGGTGAGCCACAGATGGTAACATTTTGTCACCTTTGAACCCATCTTACTGAGCCTAAGAGAAATCCCAGCACTCTTATGTGAATAAAGCCTACATCAGAATTAATTTTATTGCCTAAGAACCCCAGAATTGCCCCATTGTGTATGTTGGTTCAAGGAGTTGAAAAACATCCTCTCTCCTTATTCAATGTGGAAAAGCATATCCGAGAATGATTGCCTTGAACATGTTAGTGTGCCATCTTTTGACAGCCCTCACTGTCTGCTGGGCTTCTCAGGTGGCACTATGGTAAAGAAACCGCCTGCCAATGCAGGAGACAGAAGAGACGGTTTTGATCCCTGGGTTGAGAAGATCCCCTGGAGGAGGGCGTGGCAACCCACTCCAGTATTCTTGCCTGGAGATTCCCATGGACAGAGGAGCCTGGAGGAGGGCTACAGTCCATCGGGTCACAAAGAGTCAGACATGGCTGAAGCAACTGAACAGAAGCGACTTAGCACACACACATGTTAAATGCATGTTAGTTTTATAAGAAACTGCCAAGCTACTTTCCAGAAGGACTGTACTATTCTCCATTCCCACCAGTGATGTTTGAGAAATCCAGTTCCTCCACGTCCTCACCAAAATTTGGTGTTATCATTATTTTTAATTTTAACCTTTCTGATAGGTATTAGCCGTATTTCATTATGACTATAATTTGCATTTCCCTATATGGCTAATGGTATTAGACATCCTTCCATGTACTTATTTGCCATCTTTCTCTTTGGTAAAACATCTGATCATGTCTTTTGCCCACTTTCTAACTGGATTGTCTTCTTCCTGTTGAATTTTGAGAGTTGCTTTCATGGTTCATATATAAGTTGTTTATTAGAGATGGGGCTTGCAAATAATTTCGGTCTGTGGTTTATCTCTTTATCCTCTTAGTACAGTCTTTCACTGAGCAAGTGCTTTTAACTTTTATAAAGTCCAATTTATCATTCTTTTTTATTTAGATTTTTTATTTAGATTTAGATTAGTATTTTTGCTGTCAACTCTAAGAATTCTTTGTCTGGCAATTGGTCCTCACTTAGCCTAATACCTTCCAAGTCCATCCATGTTGTTGCAAATGGCATTATTTCATTTTTTTATGTTTGAATAGTGTTCCATTGCACAAATATACTATATATTCTTTATCCATTCATCTGTTGATGGCCACTCAGCTTGCTTCCATATCTTCCCTGCTAGTGTTCAGTCATGTCCAACTCTTTGTGATCCTTTGGACTGTAGCCCACCAGGCTCCTCTGCCCATAGGGTTTTCCAGGCAAGAATACTGAAGTGGGTTGCCATTCTGTCCTCCAAGGGATCTTCCCAACCCAAGGATCAAACTCCCTCCTGTGTCTCCTGCATTGCAGGCAGATTGTTTCCCCACTGAGCCATCAAGGAAGCCCCTTGGCTGTTATAAATGGTGCTGCTATGGACATTGGGGCGCATAGATCTTTTTGAATGTGTCTTCTTCTAAAAGGTTTATATTGTCCAGTTAAGTCCATGGTTCATTTTGAGTTAGTTTTTACATATGGTAGGAGGTTGCTGTTGAGGCCCTTCATTTACCTTTGGGTGTGCAATGACTCCAGCCCCATTTTATGGGCATATGTGAGGGGCTCTGTTTCTGGGTTCTCTATTCTGCTCCATGGATCTGTGTGGCTTTCCTGCCACCAGTACTGCCCTGCCTTCATTACCGTAGCTACATAGTGAGGCTTAGCAAAGAATAGTTATTTTTCTTTTTCTAAAGTATTTTAGAAAACAATTTTAAATGTACTTTGAATTTGTAGCATTTTATCCCCTCCAAATTCTTTTCGGATTAAAACAAATTCATTTATTTCCGTTGTTTTTGAAGAACATTAAAGCGTCATATGGGCATGTAAAAAAGTACATGAAGTTGCCAATCTCTCAGCTCTCCTTCAGGCTGACCTCTGCTAACACGTTGGTTAAACTCCAGGTGTCTTTTGCCTTTGCATCTATCAAACCCAATTTTCTATATACAAAGATGGGATCATATTATTCTAACTATGTTGCAATTTTATCAGGATTTGTAGCTTTGTCCTTATCTGCAAAATTAGAGAAACAGTTATTCCTTTGTTCCCTTGGGCTACGGTGAGGATCAAATGACATAATGCATGTAGAGAGTTTTAGCCCAATGCCCAGCACAGAGTAAGCACTTGGTGAACACAGGCTGTCATTGCCAGTATTTTTGTTATTTTTACTTTTTCTCTTTTGGCCTTTGCTACCTGCTTTGAATGGTCCTGGTCTTTCTTAGTACAAGAAAAAGGCAGAGAAAAACGCCATCATATTTAGTCATTCAAGACAGTTGACAGAAGCCTTCAGGAGAATGGGTTCCTCCATCTCCCACCTAAGGTTCCTTCCAGCTGAAATGAATGAGACACGGGGTGTCACACCCTCTTGGTTTACTTCCATGAGTGGTCATTTCGAGCATGTCAGCAGCATCCCAGAGTTCCCACAGCCTTTACATGTGATTGAGCCCTGGTGATCGTATCCTCATCCTCTACACAGCCACCCACTGCCCACAAACTCTACCCGACCTCTCCTCCGAGTGGGAGCCCCAAAGGAAGATGCTCCATCCCCAGAGACTGCTTGCTAAACTTCCATATGGCTTGTCTCTTCTTCATGCCTTTAACCTGGGGAGGGGGCTCTGGCCAGACAAGGAGGAGAGCCCACCAGGTCAGCCCCGCCCTCCCAGCCCCTCACACATGCCAACATGGGGAGCTCCACCCGTGTCCTCAGCTCTGGCAATCTCCACCCTCAAAGATGCTGTAATCTCCTCTTCATCTCAGCTCTGCCCCATACATGCCCGTTGAATGTCCCACTTCCTCCTGATTCCATTAACCTAACACATTTTATTTCTTCTAAGTAACCCCAAGGTGTTTGCACCATCCGAAACAACAGATTTCCCTTCTGATCAATAATGCCAAGCAATTAGCTACCTTATCATCTTAACGGCTCTGTATCGTGATCTGTTTCATTGGCATCTCACAATTTAACCAGTCCCCTATGGGTGGCATTTTGGTAGTCCCGGTTTTTCCTTTTATAAATATCACAGAATTAAAAATGCTTGAATGTCTATCTTCATGGGGACATGTGAAAGATTTGCAGGATAAACTCTCAGAAGTGAAATGCCAGGTCCAAAAGGTATGAGTATTTTAAATTGCAGTTTATAGTCCTTTTTCCAATATGATCAAAATACTTTTAAATTACCTTCATGTTTTCCATCTCCTGAGCTATGCTGGTTTGTGCACTCATGTAGCTGGCCTGCCCTGCTGTGAATGGGCTCCAACGGATGAGGTTCATAGTCCAGGGATGCACCTGATGTGTGGGCACAGAACAGGGACAGAATTCCAGACCCAGGAAAGGGCTCCTGTTTGTAGCAGGGACCTCAGTAAAGTGAGATTCTGTGGGTCAACGGCCCAGCACATGACATTTAGTTTATACTATTACCATGCCCCTAATCAACATTAGTGCTGTTAGTCTGCAGAGCGTGGATTTCTTCAGAAAATAGGCATTTTGCACCTGACAATTTGACTTGGCTCAATTCGGCCAAATCCCCATCCTGCAGCCTGTGCCACCAACTCTGGGACCATGAAATCCTCTCTGGTGGCCCCTCCTCTGGCTGCTTCTTACACCAGAAGGAGGCAGTGCCTACCTATCACCTTTACCTGCTAATGAGCCCTGGAACTCACTGCCCTCAGGCATCATGTATTTTTTCTTTTCCTCCAGGGAGGTCTGTACCACACTGCTGTGAATTCAGGCCTCTTCTCTACTTTGCGGCTTAAATTATACTAACCTTCCACCTGTTCCCTGACTGTAGAAGGAACCAGGTTGCACACAGCTGACAGAAGAAGCTCACCATTGTAATTTGTTCCTGAAGTTGTCTTCTTCTTGCACTTGTGTTACTATAGCAACAACGCTAGATGTGGACTTGCTCAGGAATTACTCCCTTCCTGCAAAAGGTATGCATGTGTGTGCATGTGCATACGTGTGTGCCTATGTTTGGGTGTGTGTGTTGCGTTGACTTATGAACCTCCTTGAAACCTAATGGTCCAGGGACTCCATTAAGTTCCATTCAGAAGTTGTTCTTATTGACAGAGAAGACAAATTGATGAATTTTTCCATGTTCAAGGGTATCTAAAAGGTGTGTCCACAGGAATAGCCCCTCCTGAACAATCACAAGGTGACATGTGAAGAATAAGTGTTGTTGAGAGTGGAGGCCATTAGCAGAGTGCTGTTTAGGGAGGAGGCTGGGGAGCTTCTCCAGCCAAAAGGAAGAGATTCCGTTTAGGTGTCCCCTTGGCTGGTCAACCACACCTGGGCCCAGAAAGTTACCAGCTACCATGCCTCTTACGGTCCCTTGCCGTGGGCAGGCCTTCTGAGATGCTCCATAAACACAAACTTCACATTAGGTAACTGGAAGCCAAAGACCACAAATATTTATTCGTTCTCTGGTTCACAAACTCTTCTTAAATGTCTGTAAAGGCAACAGAAAGATAAGTTCATGAGAACCAAATCCACCCCTTGGAAAGACCTGTGTGGGGTTAATGAAACACGACTCACCATCCAGACGTTTAACTTATACACATCTTCCTGTGTGTTCTCAAAGTCACGTGTGGATTCTTCATACAAGGTGGCCCAAGAGGAGAACAGCCTCCCAGGGCCACAAGAGCCTTCCATGCGGATGCTGTTGGAGACTTTTAAGAATCATCTGGTCTTCCCCGGTGGCTAAATGGTAAAGAACCCACCTGCCAATGCAGGAGATTCAGGAGACAGGGGTTCGATCCCTGGGTCAGGAAGATCCCCTGGAGAAGGAAATGGCAAATCACTCCAGTATTCCTGCCTGGAAATCCCATGGGCAGCGGAGCCTAGTGGGCTACAGTCCACGGGGTTGCAAAGAGTCAGACACGACTGAACAACTGAGCGCACACACATGCAAGGATCGTTTTGATCATATCCAATTGTGTCTAAAGCACTGAATTTAGAAACTGTTGTAAAAAGACTGCGCTTCATGGTGGTTATCATAGAGGTGATGCCCAGGGCCCAGAACACACCAGCATCTATTCTGAGGGCGGCAGTTGGCCAGTGGGCACCTTCACCCCTCCTCCCAGGGGTCCAGGCTGAGCCACGGAATCCTCAGTTCCTCCCTCTGCAGTTGCTCCAGGTGCTTAGACTGGAGGCTTCAGCCACGGGGTTCTATTGACATGGAGATCTCTATCCTCAGCTTCCACCAGCACCAGCCCTTGCAAGGTGGGAATCCTGGAAAGCAGATCGCCCAAATTTTCTTATTTGAGAAAAAGCAAAAGCAAGCCCTTCAGCCACCCCCACCTCTCTCTCTCCCCCTCTGTCTCTTTCTCCTGCCTCACTTGCTGTGTTATTTATTCCTATCTTCCTTGTCTCTCCTCCTGTCTCCCTCTCGGTCATCTCCCTTTCTCTGACTCTTCGTTGCGGTGCAGCAGTGCATTTCCCTGCCTTCTTTCCCAGCTCGCCTGCCCCCGCCAGCTCCCTCTTTCTCGCGCCGCCTCTTTATTTCTGTGTCTCTCTCCATCTCCGCTGTCTCCTCTCGTCTCCTGCGTGGTCTCCCGTGCTGCCTGGCAATCCCTCCTGTCCCACCCTGTCACTTTGTTGTTGCTGTTTAGTCGCTACTCTCTGCAACCCCACGGACTGTAGCCTGCCAGGCTCCTCTGTCCATGGAATTCTCCAGATAAGAACACTGGAGTGGGTTGCCATTCCCTTCTCCAGGGCAATATTCCTGACCCAGGGATCAGACCCGCATCTCCTGCATTGGCAAGTGGATTCTTTACCGCTGAGCCACCAGGGAAGCCACCCTGTCACTAAGGAGGGGAAAATCAAGCTGGAAGACTTCACCTTTTTACGTAAAAGCCCTTAGCACTGAGAAGCCGCTGTTTTCCACATCCACGTGCAGAGGGCTCCGTACGGCCCTCCCTCACCGGGCCTTTCCTCCTGCAGGTGCAGGTGGAACAGCCGCAGGCTGCAGCAGGACCCTGTCTTGCCTCTTATGTGTGAGTTCCATGAAACGCCTCCTTGGCAGCTATTCAACAGCATGTTTTCTCATGTAGTTACACCTCAACAATCACTGACTGTATTGTTCCTGGATTGAAAATACATTTGCAGACCTTATTTATTTATTTATTTATTTACTTTTGCAGTCCTTATTTTTGTGCTCCCCAACCCTCCCAGCAACTTCCAATGGGTTTAGTACTTTCACTGCACTCGGGGAGGTGAGGAAATGCAGGCCCCTCTTGTGAAGGGAGTGAGCACAGTGGAGAGGAGGGAGGCTTTTGCGTCCCTGTGCATGTTTTGTTGTTCTGCTTTTTAATTGGAGCGTCTTGGACATGTTTATAGACTTGAGAGGTGGGCACGTTGGCAGGTAGGGAAGTAGGACAGGAGTTGAAGGTGGAAAGGGGGATGGGACGTGGGGGAGAAGTTCACCTTGAACAGGATGGAGACTGCCCCCTCTAGCCTCTCGGTTCCAGGCTGGGATGCTGGACATGGAAGGCGCCTGTGTTTTGATCTTTCTGCCCCTCAGGGTCAGGCAGCAAAGACCAAGCTGCCAAGGGTAGGCTGAAAGTTCAAGAGAAGAGGTCGCAGATGTGATGTAGCAGCGAATCATCTGAAATCTGACTCTGAAGGTCTGTCCTGGGACCCCAGATCCTACATTTCTAACTGTCTCACAAGTGATGCCAACCCTGGGCCAGGGACCACACCTCAAGTAGCAAGGGTCTGGAGAACAGGGAGGGGAAAATGGACCACAGTTGGTAATTCTTTGCTGCCAAATAAGCTTGAGTCTGAACACAGTTCCAACAGGGCCAAATGGAAAAAAAATCCCTCTTTTCTGGTTTTCTGAGGCCCATCGAGAAAGCCCCATGAGTGACAGGGCTGCCGCCACTACCTGAAGGTCCCTGATCTCTGCTGCACCTGAGTCCACTTGATGCTCACAGACACAAATGTGTTTATGGAAAAGCAAGAGGCAGGCAAGTGTCAGGAAGACGGAAATGCAAGAAAAACCACCTTTCTTCTTTTACAAAAGGGATTATCAGTGGCTAATTCAAAAATTGTGGAGTAATGAAAACTACATCAATAATTTTCATAATAATTATAGTCTTTAGTTTTACCCTTGAATGTTTTTCTGGCAAAGTCTGATTCAATTACTCTGGAAAACATTATTATGCTATTTCAGTGTTTTCCCATGAGACTTGAGTCTAGACCAACTTGCTGATAAACCTGCCCTGGGGGATCTGTGGGCTGCCACTTACAGGCTGATACTTGTTAGGGAGCCCCTGACCTAGTTTAGTAAGATCAGTGATTCTCAGCCACGGAGGACTGTACACACACACATATACACACACACGGATGCATGCTGTCCTTGGACACCCAGCAATGTCTGCACACGTTTCTGATTGCTATGACTTGGGTGCTCCTGGCACCCCATGGGTAGAGGCCAGGGGTGACACTCAGCATCACATACAAGGCACTCTCCCCAACCAATGATTATCCAGCCCAAAATGTCACTAGCACTAAGCCTGAGAAACCCCGCACTAGATTAAAAATACAGTTAGGAGCTAAAATGTTCTGCTGGTCAGGACACCCCTGATGATATATGACACCAACTCTAAGTAGTTTATATAACAAGGGAAAGTTATATTGTCAGAAATATTTATTTAGCCAGACTAGGCTCCTGTAAAAATGACAACAAAAAGCCCAGAAGAGCAAAGTTTATTTCTCCGGTCACATTCCTTATAATGATGTGTACTGTAAACAAACATCAATTCTTTATTCTTTCTGTCTGTGTTCATTATCACAGTGTGCCTCTATTGCTTACTATGTGTCAGGCATTCATCTCAACATTTATAAATATTCTTGCTTAGTCATCATGATCCTATAATGGTAGGTACTATTATTTTTTCTCATTGTGCCAATGAGAAAATCAAGATACAGAGAAGTTAAGTGACTTGGCCAAGGTCACACAACCAGTAGGTGGTAGAGCTTCGTGGGGTGTTAAACATGAGTAACTTTCCGTCATTCATTCTTTTGAATGTGAAAGACAGACCTCGGGCACCTCTCTCCCCACAGACTCCAGTGTGGCTCCACCCAAGATCAGAACCCAGAAGGGACAGAGAATGATTTTCCTAATCCTCCCTCTCTCACTGGGTCTGATTCCCAAAGGAACAATTCTCATCCATCTCTTCTCCCTGTGAGACTTGGATGTTCTCAGATGCTCCACAAGCCACCTCTGGGAAGAAATACGCAGAGATGCCAATGGGAATTACAAGTGGGCCCCTGGGGTCTATTTGAAACAGGAATCAATGGTGCAGACACAGATAATGGATTTAGAGCAGTTTCTTCTGACTACGGCATTTGGGATTTAAATATAAATTAGAAGCTATAAGTCAATTCCATGTGTGAATTTCTACAAATCCCTTGTAATGAAAGCAGAAGGTTTCTCTTGTCCTTATTTGTACTGGGGCGTTAGCATCAGGGTTCTAACCAAGTGTGGCCGTTCTCCTACCGCTCAGGAGATTAAAGATGTACTTCCTCTAGTTAGAAGCAGCTGCAAGGGGCACGCACAAAGCAGGGCTTGTTCTCTGTGAACTCCAGGGCGCCCAGCTCATCTCTACATTAAGCTGAGCAACACTGCATGCAATAGGTAAAGGAGGCTGCTTTAGCGGGTTAGTCCAAGGAGACATGGCTCCCAAAGGTCCTCCTCCTTCCCAGCCCCTCCTGTGTTCAAAGAGGGAAGCTTCCATCCCCAAATTGCTTCTCCTCACATGGGACAAGGGGGCAGTGAGCTCTGAGAAGACAGTAAACAGTACACAGCCTCACATGTTTAAAAGGTACAGACCAAGGACTCTATGCATATTGATAAATGACATAAATCCCCACTGCCTCACTCACAGAGTCACCATGTGACCCAGCAATTCTGCTCCTAGGCATCTGCCCAAGAGAATGAAAACATATGTCCACAAAAAAACATGTCCATGAATGTTCAGAGCAACATTTCACAGCAGTCAAGAAGTGGAAACAGCCCACATGTTGATCAGTGGAAGAATGGACAGATAAAACATGGTCCATCAAGCAGTGGAATATTATGCAACTGTGAAAAGGAGCAAAGCACTGACACAGGTTACAACACGGATGAACCCTGAACACGCTGTGCTAATTGAAAGGAGCCAGACAGAGAAGGCCACGTGTTACGTGATTCCATCTCTATAAAAATGCCAGAAGAGTAAATCCATAGAGACAGAGGTAGATTGTGGCTGTCAGGGGCTGGGGTGGTGAGAGGAGTGGAATGAGTGCTTAATGGATACAGTATTTCTGTTTGGGATGATGAAAACCTTTACCTCCAGGAGAAAGCCCTGTGATTTTCACTGGCAAATGTATTCTGTTGGTCTGTAAGCAACCCTGATAGGCTCCTAGAGCAAAGACTGTAAGAAATCTCAAGGATGACCCCTGCCACCCAATGACATCCTTTGGCCCTCCCAATATCTGCTAGGACGTACACACATTGAAACGGATCCCTAAGATTGGTTTAAAGCTTGATCCTAACACTAGGAGGCGGCCTTAGGAGTCATTTCAAGCAGCTGTTCTCACCCTCTTTCATCAGAATCATATTGGGAAAGTTTTTAGACATGCAAATACCTAGCCCCACCCAGGGAAAATCTCTGAATGTGGGTGGGATCCCAGATACTAAGCAGATTTCAAGTGTTTCTGATGTGTAGCCAGTGTTATGAACTCCTGCTCTCCTGATACGCTACTTCTCAGATAACCAAACAGGGACCCAGAAGTCACACAATTTACCCGTGAATTAGAGGTGGATCAGAATTTACACATTTTACTGAACTTTCCCCTCCTGTAAACTTATGGAATTGCATAAACCAAATTCTAAAGTCCTTAGAGTAGATCATGCTATTGTTAAAAAGAAAAAAAGAGTCATTCTTCACTCAGGTTCAAATGTTTATGGTTAAACATGTATCCCTGCAGAAAATCTCTTTGCTTCTCAAAATTAAATTATTTCCAATCATTCCATTAAATGAACATATGTATTTGGCCTTTTCTTTTGTTTTTTTTTTTTTAAGACGAGAAGCTCAACTGAAGGAGAGATGTTAATGTCAGATAAAATAAAGTTTCCACGCAGGGCATTTGGAGAAAAAACAATTCAGGCATATTTGTTCCTTGGTTTTTGTTTTTCTCTCACCATCAAATGTAATATTTATTTCATCAGTTCCCTAAGGCAGTGCTTTTCAAATTTCTTTTCAGCTGCAAAATTTTTTCCAAGCAAAATCTTAGACAAGAGCTCTAATATACAAAACAGATAAAATACAGTGAACAGATTCCTTGGGCAGTTTCTGTCTTTCTTGTTTAGAGGAAAATACTTGATACATTGGTGGGACTCCTGCACCATCTCTCTATGTTCTGAGGAACATGGTTTGAGAACCCTGCCCAACAGCATTGTTTTTCTGCCAGTCTTCAGTGACTCTTATCTTTTCATTTTGTTCTGAGGAGAAAAAGCATGTTTTAGTACTTGAGTTACTTTTTCCTAAAAACTCACTTTTTCAGCTGCATCGTGGGTCTGTAATTGGCAGATGTGAGGAACTTCAGTAGGTGAGGTCGCGTGGAGGAAGTGTGCAAACCAAACTTGCTGGGCTGTTGGGCACCTAGGGAGTCAGAACCTGGCCAGGCATCTTCCTCAGAAGTCGGTACACAGCACCCCCTCTGTGTCTGCAGCAGCCCTGAAGATGGCTTTCTCCGCCAAGAAAATGAACCAACACAAAAGAGGGTGCCCTGAAGGGGCGGGAAGACACTTTCTGCCAGAGCACGCAGTAAATATTGTTTCCGCCTCCTGCCCGTTGGCTCAGCCCCCTGCATCTGGGGGACACTTGGACTCTCCTCTCCTTGGAACAGCACCCTGGACACAGCCTTCCTGGGAGGCACACAGTTCTCCTCCCAGCCTGGGACTCCCCAGGACTGGTGGGTCACATGCACTGAAGGATGTGTGCATCTGTTCTCCCAGACCAAGAACCACATTGCCTTGCAGGCCAGGAACCACAGAGAGTCCTCTCCACTCAGATCATGTTTCTTTTTCGTTGAACTGCTATTCTTTATTATCATGGAACTCTTTCCATGTTCAGTTTTTCCATTTCCTCACCTATTTAGTCAGGGTAGCTTGAAACATTTAACTGAGAAAATGCTTGTGGAGACCCCTAATAGGTGCATCACTAACTGCCCTTTACCACGGCTACACGACACTCTCTCCACCCACGATAGAGACAACATGCAAGTACTTTTAGGGAAGCAAAAGACATCCCAGTAATTGTCAGTATAGGAAACTAATGTTAATTGGATCAAGGAAGGACTTTGATTCTGTTTTCTTAAAGAGAGTTTTTAACTGTTAGCAATAAACACTGAAATGTTTACAGATTCCGTGATGTGTCTGGGATTTGCTCCAAATAAGACAGGAATGGGGAGCAGAGGCCGTGTGGACGAGGCACACTGGGAGTGTGAGCTGAAAGGACTCAGTAGGGACAGCTGTCTTGAGGGCTGGCGGGTGAGCAGGTGGTCCTCAGTCAAGCAGCTCAGAGTCCCTTGTGGGTCTCTCTTGCTAATCACTTCCTGGACATAAAGTCTTCTTAAAATACTGAATAAACTTTGTGTAGAACTCTACACATTAAATTTTTATTTAAATATCATCTATGTTATATTGTGTGCATGTTATATATACATATGTTGTGTGCACATTATGTATACATTTACCTTTTATACTTTTACATTATATGTATTTTAAATATTTTGCATTATATTACATATATATTTGATCAGTCCTGGGTGTTCATTGGAAGGACTGTTGTTGAAGTTGAAACTCCAATACTTTGGCCACCTGATGTGAAGAGCTGACTCATTTGAAAAGACCCTGATGCTGGGAAAGATTGAGGGCAGGAGGAGAAGGGGATGACAGAGGATGAGATGGTTGTATGGCATCACCCACTCAATGGACATGGGTTTGGGTGGACTCCGGGAGTTGGTGATGGACAAGGGAGGCCTGGCATGCTGCGGTTCATGTGGTTGCAAAGAGTCGAACATGACTGAGCAACTGAACTGAACTGAACTGAACTGATATATATAAGGTACACATAAACATTATCTGTGAGCTGAATTAAAATAGCCTCCCATGTTTTCTTCTAAAACGTTTATTGTTTTACCTTTCACAGTTTCTGTATGGCGTGAGGTAGGGATCAAGATCCATTGTTTTTCCACCTGGCTATCCAGTGGCCCCAGCACCATTTATTAACATGACCACTAGCTGGAAACTAAATCATGTCCAAACACAGATGCATCCATAATGGGCCGCAGGTGCAGTCTGGGATGTATGACAGTGGAGAAATGGTAGGAATCTAACTGTTTGGATATGCCATGGGTGAGCAGCATGTATAAAGACAGGGGGTGACCAGGAGAGAATGTGTCAGTCTCCTGAGCTATAAGGCCCTGAGGGGAGAGAGAATGGTGTCCCTCTCATTGACTGCTGTCTATCCTGTGCCTGGCAGACTCCCTGACATTCAGTAGACATTTAATGACTACTTATTTAAGCAAGGTCTTGCATCTTTCTGTCCCAAGATGAATCCTAATTACAGATAGAAGGAAACCAGATATCCAGTGCAGCTGTCCCTTCTAAATGTGGGTGCGACAAGTTAACATCATTTGCCTTGGTGCTAAACAGCAGGACAAGGATAAGCAAATGTGTGAGGGTCAGGTCTATAAGACTGAAAAGCAAAGAGCTTCTTCCACACCCATCCAGGGAAATAAGAGATCTACACAAAACAACCACTTTGGAAGGCAGACTGTGATAAGAAGAGAAAGAGTCACAGGACTTTGAGCCTTATTCTCCAGTTCACTAGTAAGAATTTGATATGAGACAGAATGAAATCAATCATCACCACCACTGCTAACAAATATCGATTCCTTACTCTATGCCAGGCAATGTGCCAACATCCTTAAACACATGATCTTATTTACAGCAACTGTGGTTTCTACCCATTAGGTTATCAGCCAGATATTAGATTTTTTCCAACAAGCTGCATCCTTTATGTAAATACAGACTCATAAAAGAGTTCCCAAGCTCAGTTTCTAATGATGTCTCCATCACCCTTTTATCCTCACAAATAGAAACTTAAGTGTGTAAAACTTTCTAGGACCTTATCTTTTAATTTTCTCAAAGCCAGGGCCCAGCCAACTATATCCCGTCCTTTCAAGTTCAGCATCAGTTCTCCATGAAACCGCAGGGTTGGCAGCTCATGAACCTGGACTCCAGCAATCAAGCAAGCAGGCCTGCTGGTGTCCTATCCCTTAAAGTCATGAGCTGTCACTTCTCCCCACATGTGGCATTCTCGTCTGCTGACCAGCATTTCCATCTTCCGGTTAACCTTAACAAGCAACTCTTTGCCCTATGAGGAAGAACGTACATTCTCAGTGTAAATTAAAATGCAAGCCCCTCGTCCCCTGGTGATGAATGACCTTTGTGGCAAGTCTAGGTGGTCTCTTCCTAAGTGTCCATCACAGAACTCACCTCACCGTATCAGAGAAAAGAAAATGAGATAACTCAGCTCTGAGTTGCAAGACAGAGCTCATGAAACTCAGTATGTCCCAAGCCAGTCTGATTGTGTGAAAACATGTTTCACATCTCGTACTTGATTTACAGCACAATTTAACAGAAAGTAACTTTATCTATTTTTTCCAATTAAATGAAGTAATGTTATAATCAATAATTCCTCCTGCTCTGGTATGGTAAATTAATGTCTGTCTATTGTTTTTAAATCACAAAGTGAGCATTGCTCTAGAAATATGAAGTGGTACTATTTTGTTTTAATCTATTTAATTTTCCATTCTGAATTACATAATGGGGTTAAAACATTGAATAGAATTAATAGAATGAGTATTTAATTAAGCAGTAATGAGTTTCTAAATGGATGCTTAAGGAAACTGGCTTTATAGTTTATGCAAGAATCAGATAATGGTCTTAACAGAGACTATAATAATTGTGTTGAATGTTTTCTATATTTAAAGATTTTTTTTCTGAGTTCTCTCAGGAGTTGATTTAAACATATTCCAGTTCCTTGATTAGACCTCACTTTGCTCTCAAGGTAAACTCTAAACACCTTTCCCTGGCCCACAAGGCTCTGCATCATCTGACTGTCTCCTCCTCCATAGTCCAAGAGCAGAGGGTTCTCTCCAGCCACACACACCTCCCCTCTGCTCCACACACCTTCCCTCTGCCCCATGCTCCCTCCACCACCGGCCTCTGCACCTGCCATTCCAGATCCAGGAAGACTCCCACCTTTCACCTCACTAACTTCTCGTCTTCCTTCAGTTCTCAGGGAATTCTTCCCTAATGACCCTCGGTAGGCTGGGGCAGGCAATGGGGATCTTGAGTGGGCGTGAGTAACAACTGATGGAAAGCAGACGTTACTGCAGTCCAGATCTAGATGTGACCTGCGGCTCACTTGGTGACTTTGGACCACGCTGTTCCTTCCTCCTCTGAGCCTGCTTCTTCCTCTGCAACCTGCAGGGTCAGGTAGCACATGTGCTGCCATGTTCTGCTCCCAGGCACAGAGCAGACCGCAGTAGTCGATCACAGCACTCCTTCCTGCTGTCCCCAGATGCGCTGCCTGCCGCTCAACACGGCACCCGGGCAGCCTCGCAGTACACAGGGTGAATTCTCACGTCCTCACCTCAGTCATCCTTGGCTTGAACTGTCTTGCTTCTCCACCCAAACTGCATATTATCAATAGGATTATCTGTGCAGGTCAAGAAAATACTGAATCCCAGGCCTTGCCCCAGACCAACTGAATTGGAATAGGGTTAGTTAAAAAAAAAAAAAAAAGTGTTTTTAAAAAGCCCTCAAGGAGACTCTAACAGGACTATGAACCACCAGTCTGATTTCAAGCTCTGGAATTTCATAATTTTTCTGAGAATGCAGGGAAGATAGAAGTTAACACTAACTTAAACAAGACTCAGAGGAATCCGGTCAAAATCATTGTCTCCTGGAGCTATTTCTGTGTGACAGCACCCTCCACATCCTCTTTACTCCAGCTCTTCTCCATCCGGTGTGTGTGTTCTAAGAATTTCCCAGCACCACTTGTAGGGAAGGGAGACAACCTACCCAGGTTCACGCAGGTGTGAGAGACGAATGAGTTCCCATCCCCAGCCTGTCTCCCCCAAGGCATCAAGATTACGGCTTTTGATTAATGATTTGCAAGTCAATTAATCAGCCACCGCTTTCGGGACTTCATTTCTCAATTACTTCTCTTTGAACATCAGGGCCTTCTGACATTGTCTTACTGTCTTTAGGTTCTCTTTCCTACTAATTGAAATTCCAGGATATTTCTTCTTCTTCTTGTCAGCTTATTGGTATTACTTGCTTATAAAATATTTGCAAATGGATTACTATTCACCTGTAGTGTGTCGGAGGTAAGCACAAAAACAATACTTTATGCTTCCAGCTCAAAGGAATGTGCTAATAATGATGGCTTGTGAAACGCAGTCTATGGGAAAGCTGATTTTTCATTTATTGATTTATTTTTTCACCACACCTACTTGCAACAAACATTTGAGATGTATTACAATAAAAACATAGTCACAACAAAGCTCCAAACAATTGATTTATTTGTTTCCTTAGAAAATGCTTTTCTAAAGTCCTGCTAGGTTGGGCCAGGGGTGGGAAGGATGAAGCTGGCTCCCTTCATTAGGGAAGATGGTACAGTCATGCTCCGGAGTCGCTCTAGGGCTTCAATGCCAGCGCGTATGAGCAAGAGCGCTCTGTTATCTGGTCCCCTGTCCTCAGGGTGGGTGGTGCTGTACGAGGGGAGAGGCGGCCGTGCAGTCATTTCTGTGCAACTTACCATGAGACCTTAAGCTACGAGGGTTAGCACAAGGCCCTTAGCATGGCCTTAGAGGTCCCGCTGGGCCCACCGTTGGCCGGATGATGTCCTCCGAGGGAGAGCATGAGCAGCCTCCTCCCCAAGGCCTTCCCTGGCCTTGGCTGGCGGTGAGCCGGGGGTCCCGGGGGACAGGCTGGGGGCCGTGTTCTGCAGGGCTCCAGAGCCCTCCCCACAGCCACCCACTGGCCAGGCCCAGGCTTTGAGGCAGCGGGAACCTCTTTCCCATCCCCTTCTCCAGGACCTCATGGCGGCAGCCATCTGTCTGCGTGGGTCCCCGGGACCCACCCCTCCCCCCCACTGTATTTGGGCGGCCTGAGGACCCTGAGGGCTAGCTGGGTCCTGGGCTCCTGGCTGCCCCCGTGATGACAGCCAGGTAGGGTCTGAGGACCAGGCCCTGAGGGAGACACCAACTGAGATCTGCCTCTTCAGCCAGGCCTGGGTGCTGGTGGGAGGACCTGTACTTGGTGCTGGATAAAGGTATGGGGGGTAACTGTTCCTCAGAGGGATCCCCTCCTCTAACCCAGGCCCCAGACCTCAGAGGGTGAAAGTTGAGCCTTCGGACCTTGCCCTTACTTGTCAGAACAGAGAATAACATTTGTTTTGGTGGAGGTTTGCAGGAACACCTGACCTCAAGAGCAAAGGATCTGACAGCAAGACGTTTGCCACAACTACCCATGCCCCTCCTGCACCTTTCCTAGAATAGGGTTTTGCTGACAGCTTTCCAGGAGTTTGCGGTTTTTTAAGGCATGAGCCACCCATCTCCTTGCAGGGCCCTCAATAAACGTGTCTCTGCTCCAGCCTCTGACATTTTGATGTTGTTTGGCCTCACTGTGCATTGGGCACACAGACTCACATTCGGTAACAGAGCTGCAAGAACAAATACATAAAGGCTCAAACTCAATCCAAGTCCGGGTCTCACTCAACAGCAGTTCAGGACGGGCTTCCGTCCAACTCCTCATGGTGCCTCAGGGACCCTAGCGCCATCCCTCCTTTGGCTCCACCTTCCCCTTGGGCCTCGTGGTCCTCTGCATCCAGGTGGGGAGAAGGAAGGGGGCCCGGAGAAGGCACAGCTCTTCTCCCAACCCTCACCTCCAGTGAGCCCAGGCCAGCCCTGGCCAACACCCTCTGATGAGCATTCAGCCCCATGGCCCAACATAAGGCTGCGAGAACCTGAAGCCTGTCATCTACTGGCAGAACACAGCATTGTGGTCTTGCTCTGTTTTGCTTTATCATTTAATGAGATGCGAGGGGTAACGTGCCCCATACCAGGCATGTCCTAAGAGCGCCATCCATGGTCTTTGCTGTGTCGTTGTTGTTGTTTTCCCAAAACAGTGACAGTTATGGTCTGCTTTGTTTACAGTTTCAAGCCACAGTCGAGGAAGGAGCCGTGGGAGTTATTGTCAACTTGACAGTTGAGGACAAGGACGACCCCACCACGGGGGCGTGGAGGGCTGCCTACACCATCATCAATGGGAACCCGGGGCAGAGCTTCGAGATCCACACCAACCCAGAGACCAACGAGGGGATGCTCTCCGTCGTCAAAGTAAGGGTGCCTCCAGTGCTCCTCCTTCCTTGCCTGAGCACCCAGGGCCCCCAGCTGAGGATAAATCAGCCCCAGTCTCCCCCTCCCAGAACTAAAGTAGAGAAAGTCTCCCACTTGAGGGAGTGCTTTTACCCTCACAGCCTCAAAACCAGCCTGTTCCACGTGCGTGGAACCTTAAAACACATTCTCCAGACATTTGATAGTTATCAAACATATGTAAAAATGGGACCTGTGAAGGTTTTCTAAGAATTCATACTCAAATTGTGGATTATCACATTTCCTCTCAGTCTTTCTTAGCAGAGTCTGGATTACTCTCTTAAACACAGCAGATAGTTACCACACAGGGTGATCCTCAGTGTGAAACTGCCCGTGAGCACGTGGTCTGCTGCAGGGAGTCCAAGAAGGAAGTGGGACCACAATAGAAAGGGAGGGCTTAGAAACGTGGATGGGAGGGGTGGCAGCAGACCATGAGTGGCTGGTATCCCCCTGTCCTGGAGGAAGGGGTCTGGGAGGTTCTGGGAGAGCTGCCACCAGACCAGGACATCTGCGGAATACAGCCTCTTTTCTGGGGGCTGAAGCAGTTTGCCCGGGAAGCAGGCAGCAGCTGTATTTATGGCAGCCATGTGTGTGGACAAAGCAGGAACGTTGCTACCTGCTCCCGGTGTGCCCTCGGCTGAGATGCATAACTGTTCTCTGTGCCTGTTTCCTCGTCTGTGAAACGGGGGTGCCGGGACAGCCCACCTCTCCAGGCTGTTGTGAGAAAGTCGCCAGCTCATACTCGATGGGCACTTGGTGCCTGTGTGTGTGTTTCCAGTGGCTGTAACAGTGACCACCAATATGGAGGCTTAAAGTCTGAAATCAGGTTCATGGGGCTGCAGGTGGTGTAGCTGGCTCCTGCTGGAGGCTCCAGGGGCAGCGGGGGGGAGTGGAATTGATGTGTCCTCACCCTTTCCAGCTTCTGGAGCTCGCCTGCATTCCTTGGCTCGTGGCCCCTTCCAGCATCTTCAGAGCAGTACCCCAGCATCTTCCTCTCTGACTCTGAGCCCACAGATGTGGCTTCCATCGCCACATTTGCTCCTTCCTTTGACTTTCCTGCTTCCCTCTTTCAAGGATCCCTATGGTTCCGTTGAGCCCACCTGGGTAATCCAGGATTCTGTCCCCAGTTAAGGCCTGTAGTTTAATCACATCTGTAAAGTCCCTTTTGCCATGTAAGGTAACAGTCGCACATTCCAAGGATTAGAACATGGACATATTAGGAGTGGGGTCATTATTTAGCCTAACCAGGCTGTATAAACATTTGCATCAACAAAGTTCCATAATGCCGCTGGGAGTAGGACCCAGAACCACTAAGAATGTCAGATTTTACAGATGCTTCCCGCTTTGTTGGGAGGACAAGGGCTCTGGGTTTCTCTCAAGCCTGCCCTTTTCAGAACTTCATCCAAACTGAACCCTAATCATCTGCCTGCAAAGAGCAGCTCTGCGAGTTCCCAACTCCTCTTCCCTCGTCAGGACTCCCAGGAGATCCTGACACTGCCCTCCTACGCTCAGCGCTGTAGTTTCAAAGTTGTGAAAACTATAAAATAACACAGCCTCTGGCTGTTGTCTGCATCTCATCCAGTGTCCATAAAAGGTGGCAGGCAGTTTTCCAGACCTGCAGCAGTAAGACAAAACTTGGGTAAATAGACACCCCCACATAAACCCTACAGGAGCACAGTTCTCCCAGCCTGTGTTTGCTGTGGCTTGAGGAAAATAAAATACAAGCAAAGCTGGACTAGAGCACAGTGCCCTCCAGTCCCCCTCCGGCCCACCATGCTGTGAGTCTGAAACGTCAGCATCTACACGAGTCACCTGGAACACTAGCCAAATGCAGAGTCCTTCATGGGCTTGCGTATTTGGGGCTTCACTGGGGGAGGACAGAGATCTGATATTAGAAAGGAGGATGTGGTGGTAAATTGTTCTTGTGTTCCAGGGAGGGAACCGCAGCATAGCTCCTGGGTACCAACAGCGTTATATCTGTTAGGGCTTAGCACCCTAATGCTGACCCTGTTGGGAGGAGTTCTAGGTGGGGGTGGGAGGGGCAGTCCTATTACTACCAGGAGGTATTTCCAGGTCAGCACTTTGTGTGTGTGTGTGTGTGTGTGTGTGTGTGTGTGTGTGCCCGTGCACGCATATGTGTGCCTGTGCATGTGTGCACACATGTGCATCTGTGCCCCTTCACAGGTGTGGGGTGGGCTGCATGCATGTTAGCTGTAATTATTATGGAAGTTAGTGTAATTCTGCCTAAAGCTCCTCCCACTCATCCTCTCTGATTCCACCTTCTACCTCCTGCGCCCACAGAGCTCTTTCTGTCCTCACCCCCCCACCTCACATTCCCAGATCCCTTACAGCCTGCACTGCCATCCCCTTCCTTCTGGTTGAGTGTGAATCACCTCCCTGCACTCACTTTAGTCTCGTCCTCCCAGCAGGAATATCCATTATGTCTTGGGTCTTATGAGTTAGCTACTCATTTTCCCGGTAAACACTGAAATAAAAATTGTGTCTTTGTCTCACCTGAATGTCTCCCCACACACACTCCCATCAACAGGAAATGTCACCCTCACTGCAGCTCATGATTTAGAAGGAAAGTGGCAGAGTGCATGTGGTCTGTGACATTTTATGGTGGGCAGGGCACCACATTAATAATGTCTACAGTGGGTTTCCTTAATGTCCTCTGATGTTAGTCTACCCAGCAGCTGAGGGGGTAGACACCAGCAGCCCCTTTGCATGATCACCTGGAAAGGGCCTCAGCAGGGCTGCTCGTTGGTGGAATAGCTGTCCTGTGTGGGACTGTCTCAGGCATGGCCGTGTATCTGGTATCGCTTCCCCCTGCCCAGAAAATGGCAATAGAGCCACTGAGTCATGGGAACAAATGTCATGCCTGCATGACACTCTACTAGAATAACATGCACCCACTGAAGACCGCAGGCATGCTGGAGTTTGGGGTCACAGGCTACAGGTGGAAAGGCTTTTAATGTCAGCATCATCAGGGAATTTAGGGACCCAGATCTCTGAGACTCATGTAATCGCTTTGGTTATTTCTCAATCTAAAACCATCAACAACTCCCAAGTTAGATACCTAACTTTGTATCTGTATGTTTCATACTCTTTTTCTGAAAGAGGGCCCCAAGTTGCATAAAACTTCTTAGCCCACAGAACCTGGGTCCGTCCCCGAGTGTCCGCACGGCCCGAGGGCTGTCAGAGGGCCTCTGTGCAAAAGCTCCCGCCCTTGGTGGCAGACCCAGGTGCTGAGACCGCTCTCTGCCTTCCAGCCTCTGGACTATGAGATTTCTGCCTTTCACACCCTGCTGATCAAAGTGGAAAACGAGGACCCACTGGTGCCCGACGTCTCCTACGGCCCCAGCTCCACGGCCACTGTCCACATCACTGTCCTGGACGTCAACGAGAGCCCGGTTTTCTACCCAGACCCCATGATGGTGACCAAGCAGGAGAACATCTCCGTGGGCAGCGTGCTGCTGACAGTGAATGCCACGGACCCCGACTCCCTGCAGCATCAGACCATCAGGTGGGTGAGCGTCTCCGCTGCCAGAGGCGGGAGGCGGGCAGGAGTGGCTCTTCCTTCCGGGCTACCATTGACCTACACTGCTTAACGACCTGGCTGAGCAGGAAGTTTGTGTCGTGATGAAGAGTTTCGGCCAGTGGCACCAGGGGACCAGGCCAGCTACACAAGGAGGTTGGCCCTGTACCTGGTTCCTGGTTGCAGAGCAGCCTGGGAGGAGAGGGGCTCCAGGGCTGTGTTCCCACAGGTTCCCAGGGCTCTACCAGGGCCGAGCACAGTGTGGAAGGAGCTGCCCCCCAGGGTCCCTCGCATCTCAGACACTTGACCTACTCTATCAGCAGCCACAGCTTCATGAGAAAGGCTTGGCCAACTCCATGTACAGTTAAGGGTATTAGGAATTCAGAGAGGTTCAGTAACTTGCTCAAGGCTGCCCAGCTTAGTAGCAGAAGAATCAGGATGGAAACATTGCAGTTCAGTATGCAAAGTCGGTGCTCTCGGCTAAGTGCTCTGAATTCTGAACTGTTAAGGGGAAGGAGTAGGTGTTACCTGGTACTTAGAAATGGACCATTGGGGTTGAGTTAGCTCAGTCAGTAAAGAGTATGCCTGCATGTGTTCCCCATCCTGGCTGATTCATGTCAATGTATGGCAAAAACCACTACAATGTTATAAAGTAATTAGCCTCCAACTAATAAAAATAAATGAAAAAAAAAAAAGAATATGCCTGCAATGCAGGAGACTTAGGTTCGATTCCTGGGTCGGGAAGGTCGTCTGGAGAAGGAAATGGCAACCCACTCCAGGATTCCTGCCTGGAGAATCCCATGGACAGAGGAGCCTGGAGGGCTACAGTCCATGGGGTTGCAAGAGTCAGACACGACTTAGCAACTAAACCACCACCATTGGGGTTGAGTTTTCCACTGATGATTGGCAAGCCAAAAAAAAAAAAAGGTTCAAATTTTTAGTCTTCATTCCTTAAGCTCTGTCCAGTACTTCAAAAGAAGGGATTTTCATAATGAGATTTAATTAAATGAGCATTATCTGCGGTGCATCTCGTGCTGGTGGAGACGAGATGCCCTCCCTGGTACGATGTCTCACAGCAGACACATTGGCATGCAGGTCCAAACATGCGCTTGTCTCTGCAAAAGGAAGTTATTAATCTTCCTCCTCCAGAACAGAATCTTCTCATAGGAGGTACCGATAACCACGTATTAGACACACTTCGAATAAACATGTGTCTTATTTTCCTGATTTGAAACAGCTGGAAACATGCCACCATCTCCATGTCGGCCACAGGACCGTGGAGCAGGCTGGCAGAAGTTATTTTCCAACCCAAACGGGGGTTTATTTTTATGACAAAACTTGCTGAAATTGCAGATGAACTAGATACAAGCACAGAATAATGCCAAATCCTGTAATAATGTGAATCAGAAATAGCCATTCTTTTTTTTTTCCTCTTCTCCCTTTATTTCCCCTTTTCCTGCATTGACAAAGGAAATACAGAATTTAAACATCAAAGAGAAAGATCAGGAAATCTGTAACTTAACAGACTGTAAGGTAGTGTGCAAATTTAGGATGTCTCTAGAGGGGCTTAACTGTCAGTTTGCACTTCTACAACAGGAGGTAGAAGAGGTGACTCCGGGGTGGGTAGGAAATGCACAGAAATGGGGTTGATGTTGCTAAGCCTAGGCTACTGCCTTTGCTGGCTAACACAGGATTCTGGCAGGCATGGAGATGTTACTGCGATGAGGAGGGGCTGAAGCAGGTGTCTGAGATCTGGGAGTAGATGCCCCACTAAGGTGGAACGTATGGGGAAGACGTGGGTCTGTCGGGGTTCTTTGTTTAAAACCAGCTCTGGCTGACTCAAGCAAAAGGGCGATTTGTTGGAAGATCCTAGGAACAGTTTATAGAACTTTTCCCCACTGGTAACCACTAGTTTTTTCTCTATATCTGTGAGTCTGTTTCTGTTTCTTATACGCATTCCTTTGTTTTCTTTTTTAGATTCTACATATAAGTGGTAACAGAGTATTTGTCTTTCTCTGCCTTATTTCACTAAGCATAATATTCTGTAGGTCCATCCACATTGTTGCAAATAGCAGGATTTCATTCTTTTTATGGCTGAGTAATATTCCACACATATTTGTGTGTATATATATACACCACATTTTCTTTGTATGTTCATCTCTTGATGGGCACTTAGGTTACTTCCATATCTAGGCTATTGTAAATAATGCTGCTATGAACATTGGAGAGAATGATGTAGCTTTTCAAATTCGTGGGTTTTTTTTTTAATATATGCCCAGGTGTGAAGTTGCTAGATAGTGGTTCTATTTTTTTTTTTTTTTCAGGACCTCCACAGTATTCTCCATAGTGGCTGCACCAATTCATATTCCTCACCAACAGTGTGCAAAAGTTCCCTTTTCTCCACATGCTTTCCAGCATGTGTTACTCATGGTCTTTTTGATGATGGCCATTTTGATGGGTGTGAGATACTATCTCATTGTGGCTTTGATTTGCATTCCTCTGATGGTCAGTGATGTTGAGGAGTTTATAGAATTGGAAAAGATGCTTGGACCAAGGCTAGGATAGCACAGGAACTAGGGCATTGTTGTGCCGCTAGGTAATGGGACCTGACGGGCTGGCACTGCAGGATCTCACAGGGGGAGTGACCCACCTCCAGCCAGGTCCACTCTTGTGTCACTCGGCTCGTGGTTCATATGTCGGGGCAAGTCCGCTTTGCCTGAGCTGGAGCCATGCACCCCCAACTCAGGGCCTCTTGGCAGTCAAAAGAGGTGACCTTCCCAGATGTGGTTGCAGCTGTCCCCACCACAGGCAGTTGACTGCAAAGCAGGAAGAAAACCCATCTGGCAAATGGGGTGTGGTGCTTGGTGTATGACAAGAGGCCATGGCCAGCAGCCCCTGCAGACCGAGTCAGGAGACGTGATTCCCGCCTGGAGAGGAGCAGGTGAATGGCGAGGGACTCCAAGGCCAGGATTTGAGCTTGGAGAACAGACCAGCTACTGGAGCCGGAATCCAGTGGTTTCCCATTCTATCTCGCATGGAGCATTAGTGGCACCCACTGTGAGTAAAGGAGATCAGAGAAAGCAGTTTGTAACTTACTAGACATGAGACTTGTGGTAAAAAGCAGGAACAGAGAAAGCTCTGAAGAGCTTCCAGTTTCCACAGTACAACGGGTCATCACAGGTGTGATGTGACCCTCAGTCACAAGTGGCCAGGTCCCATCTCAGACTGACTTTTTCAGGAGTGCCTATGCTGGCCCACAGCATCAAAAATGAGGACAAGGGCATGCAGCATGAGAATTCCAGGGCTCAGAATATACTCTTTCCCCACCTCTTGACTCTGCACTTAGCCTGATTTGGCTTCATCCTCAGCTGTCTCTCTATGGCCACAGAGGGTCAAGGCCACCAGTAGCAACGGCGGTCCTCAGTCCTACCAGAAAAAAAAATGATCCTCCCCAACCGGAAGTATTTGCCGGAGGGCCAGGTGTGGGTCTCACTGAGCCAACTCGTGCTCACAGCTGACAGACGGACCGGCAGGACGGTGAGAGGTCCCCGGGGCCAGTCCTGCTGTGTGAGCCCACTGGGAACCCAGCATCCAGCCACGAGTACCTGGGAGGTGGTTTCCCACAGGGATGCCAAGGTCCTTCCCAGATTCTGAGTCACCAGGGACCATGGAGAGCCACTGTGATCAAGGTCAATGTCATGACCCCCTCAGAAAATATAACTGAGGTGCTTCTGTGGCTGTTTGGCTAAGAACTGTAGCACTTACAAGTGGGTCTGGCTGAGCAGTGTCTGGACAAGTCCCTTTTCCAGCACTGAAAGCCGAGTAAATGTGTGTGTGTGAGACACACATTTCTCTCTCTGATCTGACTCTCTGGACACATTCCTTCCTGCTGAGATCCAGAGTTGCCTGGAAGTGACCCTTTCTCAGCCTGGCACTTAACGGACCTCGCTCCGCCCTTCCCTCCCCGCCACCCACCCTTCCTCTCCTGGCACTGGTTCTGAGCTCCATCAAAGGCAGGCATAACATCCCTGACAGGTTGAGCTGTTGTCACAGGAACTCTTTGGGGAGAAAAGGCTCATTAATTATTTGTAGCCTTTGATCCTGTACACGAAAAGTCGTGTCCCTGAGGGGCCGTGTGTGCAAAGGCTGAGCAGGGCTGAGGGGAGGGGTCAGGCTGGGACATGGTTTTCTAATCATCTGCACTCAGCTCCCTAGAATTCTCAGAAAGACATGATGACCTTGTGTCTGTGGTGGTGGTGGTGGTATTGTCTTAGTGATTCCTCAGGGAGCAGGCATTGGAAGAGGGAGGAACTTTACACTGGAAACTCCTATTTTTATCTCAAGGAGAACTCTGAGTTCAACTGACAAAGTCACATGTACTCCAAGGGTCTTGATTCCCAGCAATAGGTCCTCCCTGGCTGGGCACTCCTGCGTGCTATCGGGGTGTCCCTGTGTGTGTGTGTGTGTGTGTGTGTGTGTGTGTGTGTGTGTGTGTGTGTGTGTGCGCGTGTGCGTGTGGCTCTGTGTGTGTCCACGTGTCAATCTCGGTGCCGATTACTCTTGGTCTATCTTTTACTCCATGCCTCTCTTCCTTGTCTCCCTGTCTGTCTTCCCCTGCCTGTCTTCCTCCCCATCACTGTCTCTATTTCATCGCCCCCGTCCCTCTAGGACCGTCTTTCTCTCTTGTCTCGTGGCCATCTCTTCTCTGTTTCTGTTCCTTCCTTCCTCCCATTCATTCCTCTCTCTCCTCTCTTCTCTTTTCTCCTCCTCTTTCCCTCTTCTTTCTCCTTCCTCCTCCCTCCACCACCTCCCTCCCCCCTGTTCTTCCTCTTCTTTCTCTGTCTCTCCCTCTCCGCCTGTCTCTATATCAATATCTCACTCCAAGACTGTCGGTGCCTCAGCTGCAATAACCCCATCTCATCTCAGATGACTAGCCAGGCACTCAAGGCGTCTTA